>NC_138202.1:348450391-348560391 GCF_964194415.1 Vipera berus
CACATAAATAAAAATGAAAACATTGGGGATGTGATGGGCTGTGAGAATAACCTTGGGAGAGACAGGAGGAAGAGTTGCAGTAGTGTAATAAATAAAATCGGAGTCCAAAATTTTGTTAGGGTTGGAGAAAAACTTTCAAAAGGATTCCAACCCCTTCCAATTCTCTGGAAAGTACAGATAATGCCTCCTTAAGTAACACCAGCTGCCTGCAATTAGTGCAGGTTCGCATCCCACCAGGCTCAAGGTTGACTCAGCCTTCCATCCTTCCGAGGTAGGTAAAATGAGGACCCAGCTTGTTGGGGGCAATTAAGCTGACTTTGTAATAATGCTGCTTGGTGGGTGTGTGAAATCCCTAATAAGCAGGCATATACATAGAATGAAGGCTACTGCTAAGCTTGTAAGCCGCCCTGAGTCTTCGGAGAAGGGCGGGATATAAATGGAATTAAAATTTAAAAAAACGTATAGCTGCTCACTTAACAACTGTTCAAAGTTATGATGGATCTCCCTGAGAGTACTTATGATCCAGTTCCTTAGTTGCGATGGCCCACCCTTCCTGCATTACAGGAACTTGGCAATTAGCCTGCATTTACAGCTGTGGTGGTGCAATGGTTAGAATGTAATACTGCAGGCTACTTCTGCTGACTCCTGACTGCCAGGAGCTCGGCAGTTCGATCCTGACTGGCTCAGGGTTGACTCTGCCCTTCATCCTTCCGAGGTTGGTAAGATGAGGACCCAGATTGCTGCGGGCAATGTGCTGGCCCTGTAAACTGGTAAGAGAGGGCTGTAAAGCACTGTGAAGCAATCTATAACTGCTATTCTATCCCCAAGGCAGAGCCTCAGTAGGCATTAGGAATTCTGATGGTCATTTTTTCCCCCTCATTGTATTTGGAATCTTCTTTGAAATTAGAAAGTAAATTCTAATCGGTCTCAGTCATCTGGAGTTCTGTGTCATAGGAATGCAATTCCAAAATTTTATGCCAAATCATACAAGACCTACACCCATTTCTCAGACATGATCTTCTCTAAGAAGAGACTCCGGTTTGATTCAGGGAGATGAGCCACAATGTACAAAAAGACAATATTTAAAAACGGGGGGGAGTGATATAATTTATAAGATCCTGGCTCAAAAGTACAAGCTTATATGAACTTATGTTGGTTACTGAAAACCACCAGGGCATACTGTGAAGGAGTGGCAGGGCTTTTTTTCTCATAGAACACTCAGAACGGAGTTCCGGCACATTTTTTGGATGGAACCTTGTAGAGTAGGCAAGGCAAGTTGTATGACATTTGTGAGTTCTGGCACCTTTTTTCTTTTACAAAAAAAGTACTGAGGAGTGGCATTAGACTAAGAAGACTTAGGTTAAAGGTAAGATAATAACAGGATAACAGAGTTGGAAGGGATCTTGGCGGTCTCCTAGCCCACCCTCTGCTCAAGCAAGAAACCCTACAAGATTTCAGTCATTGTTGTTAAATCTCTTCTTAAAAACCTCCAATGGTGGAGCACCCACAACTTCTGGAGGCAAGCCGTTCCACTGATTAATTGTTCTGTCAGGAAATTCCTCCTCAGTTCTAGGTTGGTTCTCTCCTTGATTAGTTTCATCCATTGCTTCTTGTCCTGCCTTCAGGTGCTTTGGAGAGGTCACCAACAGACATGGAGGCTCATTGGGAGAGCATAGATCAATTCCTATCATTCAGTCCATTGTTTCTCAGCCTTGGCAATTGGAAGATGTGTGGACTTCAACTCCCAGAAGTTTTCACTCAGCAAGCAGAATTCCACATGTCTTAAAGTTGTCAAGGTTGAGAAACATTGGTTCAGCCCAACCTTCCTTCCTGGGTATTTTTTGGCAAAAAGGGCGGGAAGGAAGGGGTGCTATGAATGCCACTTGGCATTCCAGGAAGAAAGGCAAAGTATAAATCTAATTAATAAGAACAATAAAACAACAGCAATGTGTGTTTAGTGCTCTCTGCACTATATCTCTGACAAATGAGCCTGATTTACAATGCGACAAATGAGTCAGGAATATAGATTAGGTATGTAGTCCATTAGGAGTTGGTGAGCTTATTAGCTTCTCTGGTCACAAAGTCACACACTTAAAAGAGTAGTTGCTGTAAAGATAATCAATTTAGGGGGATGAGTGTGACAAGAGAGCAGAGCAGAATTGCCTGCAGAAATTTGATTGTGTCAGTTCCCCTTGCACAGAAATGAATGCATACCACCGAGTTCAGTACTGTAGTTCATACTTATTTCTACTTTTTGCCATCTGGGCTTAAAGGCACACATATACTGTCGATGTAAATAAGGAGGAATTTTCCAACCATGAGATATATTACACAATGGAGCAGAAGGCCATCTGGAATGATGGAGACATTGCTAGCAGTTTTCAAACAAAGGTTGGATAACCATGTCCATGGCATATGGATTCTTGTTCTGGCCCACACATAAAACACAGAATAATAGGGTTGGAAAAGATTTTAAAAGGTTTCTATTCCAATCCCCTGCTCAAGTGTGGGACTCTATCATTCCAGACAAATGAAAACCTCCAGTGATGGATCACCTACAACTTCTGAAGGTAAAGCCATTCCACTGATTAGTTGTTCTCACTGTCAGGAAATTTCTCTTGTGCTAGGTTGGATTTCCCTTTAATGATTTTCAATCCATCACTTCTTGTCCTGCCATCAGATGGTTTAGAACATGAGTGTCAAACTGCCAGCCCATGGGCCGGATGCGTCATGCCCAAACCGTGTCCACCCCATTGCCAGCAATGGCAAAAAAGTCATGATACATCGCGACACATCACGTGACGTTGCAAGTTTGACACCCTTGAACTAGAAGATCTCCAATATTTCTTCCAACCCTATCCTTCTGTGTCTCCCACGAAATAACCATTTGGAAGCATGGACTAAGCCTGTGTTTCTCAAACTTGGCAATCTGAAGATGTGTGGACTTCAACTCCCAGAATTCCCTAGCCAGTATTGCTAGCTAGGGAATTCTGGGAGTTGAAGTCCATATAAATTCAAGTTGCCAAGGTTGAGAAACACTTGATTAGGCAATTAATCTGGTAAAAGTACATCAGCTAGTTGCTTTAAAAATTCACACCTCACAGTAAGCCACAGCTTGTTTGAGCCACGAGTTGCGGTACAAGCCATTGTTTTCTTCTGTCCCAGATGAATGACAAATTCTGTCTTTTCCCCCTTTCCTGAGCAATATAGCAAAATACAGGCAGTCCTCATTTAGCAACCACAACTGGAACCAGCAACCTGGTCATTAAGCAAAGTGACTCTTAAGTGAAACTGTGCTTATAAACTTACTTCAGCTTTCCTTTGGTTTACAGCAGGGTTCTTCAAAATTGGCAGCATTAGCACTTGTGGATCTCAATTCCCAGAATTCCTCAGCCAGCCCTGAGTTGCTTAACAACTGTTGCCAGGAAAGCTCATAAAATTGGGTCGGTCATGTGGGTGCCCTGATTTATGACCATCATGACTTATGACCGCAATGCACAGGCTCCCTGTACTTTCAGAAAACAAAGGGGGAAAAATGATGATTTTTTAAAAAATCTGATTGTGGGAGAAGGCAAAAACTGTGAGACTGATCTGCTTGAGTTTGGAGTGTGAGGAACTTCACAAGGCCGTGTTTCCTTGAAATGCTAAAGTGCCTCTTTTGAAGTACTTTGGTGAAGTGAAATGGCCCTTGGCTACCAAATAGGAGAACGGAACAGCTCAGGCTATTGCTTGTCGTAAAATGAGAAAAAATGCTTCTGTGCACACCTTGAAGCATTGTTGGTTGGTGCACGAGAGACAACTTCTGAGGGGTTACTATCCTGAGGCAGAGCATGTCAACACAAGAACACACAAATTGCTTGTCTAGACAAAGTGTCTCATCAAAACTGAGCCCCGAGGCCTAATCTCTCATCCCCTGTTTGCCTGGCTGTCATTTTTGACTAAGAAGTTGACAAAATATGTGAATTTGTTCCCAACCAGGATGAAAATTGCTTAAGAGTTTGGGGGAAAAAGATATTTAAGATGCTTTTACTTATTGATTATTGTTTATTTCTGAGCCACTTTTAAAGAAAGAGATAGAAAAAAGACGAAGTATCGAAAGAAGGGGGAAAAACAACGAACAACAAAAAACAGAATAAAACGAACAAACAGGGAAAACTATTGAAATACGTCACCTAATAATCAAATGTCAAAGAGGTTTCTAAATCTACCTCAGGGGAAGAGATAATACTTATTTATTGTATTATGTAAAATATTGTCCCAAAACAATGACTGATTTATAGCACCGAATCATGAATCAGTGACCTATCAATTTTTTTACCTCACCAACAGAGATAATCCGATGCTGGGTCCTGCTCAGAGCTTCTACCAATTTTTCAATTTTTAACGGAGTAGATGAATTATTCTAGCCTTGGGATCCTGGTGGCTTCTCCAAGAAGTCAAATATTGGCAGTATTTGGAACGCTATTTGAAACAAACTTTTTTTCTTATTTCTCCTTCATTCCAAATAGTTAGCTTCCCCCCGCAAAAAAACCTGAATGGCAGCCATATGCAACCTATAAAAAACTGTCAACACAATCTTTAAAAAAAATATGCTTGGTTATCCCAAAGGCACTTTTTCAGGAGGCAACTGGACTTTCTTGTTTTTCTTTCAAGATGTTTCGCTTCTCATTCAAGAAGCTTCTTCAGCTCTGAAGGGCAAATGTGTGTGGAGCCTTCTGGCTGCAGGACTGTGTTGTAGATTGGAGATAGATGAGGTTGTATCCCTCTCCCTCTATTGAGAGAGGGTTGTTCAATATTGACATAGCCCCACACTCATTTGCACCACTCAGGTCACTTTGAAGACACACATAAACCTCCAAATAGCCCTAGTGACTAAAAGAATGCAAATGACCAGCTGGATGCAAAGAATATAAATCCTTCCATTCCCCACCATCCAGTCAGAGCTGAAGAAGCTTCTTGGATGAGAAGCGAAATGTCTTCAAAGAAGAACAAGAAAGTCCAGTTGTCTCCTGAAATAGCACCTTTGGAACAACAATGACCTGGATGACTGAGAATCTCCATAAACATATGGTTTGGTCTTATGCCATTTTCTGTACGAGATAGCTGAGGTGGGATCTTGCATTCTTGAGCAGCTGCATGTCCCCCATGTGTTCAATCCTGCAATACTCATTGCAGAATTGTGACACTATGATGCAGTCATAAAACCTGGGTAAAAATATTTTAACTGTTTTTTTGTTTTGTTTTTTAAAGAGGGAGAAAGAAAAAAAACCACCCTGTCATTTCACTCATTGCCTTTAAAGAGACTCAAGATATTCTGCATGGATTTTTAAAATTAAAAATAGAGAGAAAAAAAAACAGTAGTTCATAAAACAAGATAAATTTTAAGTGATCTGTATTTCTTAATAGACAGTTAGACTCTGCTGCTTCCCTTGTATTTGCTTGTGAGAATTATATCTTATTTTTGACCCAATTTTCTTCTAAGCAGCTTCTGATAGTCTGTAATAGCACATGTCAACATATCCAGAAGCCATTATTTCTTTGATCAATGACTGACATCATGTTTACTCTGAGAGGCAAGCAGTGGTATCTCCAAGGAAGGTGGGGAAAAAAAGATGTCAGCCATGTATCTCCAAGGAAGGTGGGGAAAAACAGATGTCAGCCATGTCCATGTGATTGAACCCAATGATATATGTCCCTCATGCATAATGCATGTTAAAAAGGGACATACTTTGTGTGATCATAGATGTCATCTTGATTTTTTTCACACCCCTCCCAACAATACCTTAGAGCAGGGGTAGAGAACCTTAGTTCTTTTATGACTTGTGGACTTCAATACCCAGAATTCCTGAACCAGCCACGCTGACTCAGGAATTCTGGGAGTTGAAGTCCATGAGTCATAAAAGAGCCAAGGTTCCCTACCCCTGCCCTAGAGAAAAGGATGACATATGAAGGGGGAAAAATAAATCCTAAACCAAGACCGCCAAACTATCCAGACTCTTGAACTCGAGTAAGCTTTCTTAAAACAGATGCAGATGCTGGTTTAAATCAGTGCTTGCATTTTAAAATGAGAACTAAGTAGTAACCAACCACAAAAGCTGACTTATGTTGACCTTCATTTTGTTAACTGTGTAAGAGCCGTGGTGGTGCAGTGGTTAGAATGCAGTACTGCAAGCTAACTGACTGCTCACTCCGGGAGTTCGATTCTAAGCGGCTCAAGGTTGACTCAGCCTTCCATCCTTCTGAGGTCTGTAAAATGAGGACCCAGATTGTTGGGGGCAAGATGCTAATGTTGTAAACTGCTTATACCGCACTGTGAAGTGGTATATAAGTCTACGTGCTATTTCTGTTTTCACAATAAGCAGAAAATCTAACCCATGTGATCAAAAATAAGACAATGGGCATTTGATATATTACTGGTCATCATTTATTATAAAAGGTGGTTTGTATTCTCCTTCAGTGGCAAAATCTCCTGGTTTGTCCTGAGCACTGTTCAGATAAACTTGGCTAAAGCAGATTGTTTGATCTCCACTCGTAAATTGGGTTATGGGGAAATTTCCCCTTCACTCTGTTTGATGACCTTCACGTTCCTACCAAATGGCAGAGAGACAGATGTTGGTTCTCCAATATCAGATGAAATGTACTCAGAGCTGCTGCTGGTAAGATGATAAGGTCACGCTAGCCTCTTAAATATAAAGAGATGAACACCGCATACAAATTGTTAAATTGCATTTTGTGCAACTCCAGCCCAGACATATGGATACTCCATTGACAATCTTCAAAGGTTTATTATTGTTGTTGTTTGCACAGCCAGCCAGATGTTTAGCTTGTATTTGGCATTTTTATCCACTTATTGAGTCCTTCCCAATGATACAGGATAACAGCTTTGTTTTTTGATGCTGTTAAAGGTATTGCCATAGGATGTAAGTCGTTCCAAGTAAAGCTTCCTTATGCAATGGACTTATGGTGATTTTGTCAATGCCGGTGGTATTCACGTGATGCCTCAGATGTTTTGGGATTGCAGCTAAGGTGCCCATTATTATTGGTAATATCTTTGCTTTCTTTTCCATAGTCGTTTTACTTCTACTTGAAGGTCTTTGTATTATTATCATTATTTATTCCACTTTTAAAAAAATATTGTTTGGTCAACTCAAGATGGTGAATATACCTAATCGTCATGCCTTCTATGTCACCCACAACAACAGCACTGTGAGGTGGGTTGGGTGAGAGAGAGTGACTGGCCCAAAGTCACCCAGCCAGCTTTCATGTCTAAGGCAGACCAAGAATTAAGTTTTCTGGTTTCTAAGCGAGGTCCTCAACCACTGCACCATACTAGCTCTCCAAATTAAAGAACAGTTTAGTTGACCTGATGATTCACTACAAGCTAACTGCCTGCCAGTCTTCCAGTCAAATGAAATTAAAAATGACTTTGATGAATTTATCACTGATTTTTTCCATAAGTTGAATGGTGCTAGGCAAGTGTTTTTCTTCCACATCAAATAAATTACATCAGACAAGTAATAACTTTGTTTGACTCATGATACTTGAACTACTTAGTTTCCAATCAAATTTCCTGTATCCTTTGTTCACCCTTTGACGTGTCTCAGCCCTTGCTCTGGACTTTTCCAACTAGTAATGCATGTTTGCAGTGGCTTGGAATGTAGTTTTCATTCTTCCAGCTATGTGCCTCATTGACTACAATAAATGTGAGGAAGTATATAATTGTCACCTTGCTAGATTATCATTTGTATAAAGGGCATCCTAGCTGTGTTTTGTTGTCTCCTTTCCATGAAGAACACTACAACATGGCCATCAAACTAGGCAAAGAACTTTCTTTCAACACTTGAGGAGGGATTTTTACAGGTGCATCAAATGCTTTACCAAAAATGTGGTAGACCTTGTTCTTATTTGCTTTGGCTTGCTTCCAGAATTTGTAAGCATTTTGGGAAGACTGTTTCTTGGAAAAAATATATATTTGAAAGCATTTTTGGTTAAGTAAGTAAGTTACAGATCTTCAAACATATGGCATGACTAAAACAAGTTGTACCTGTCTTACTAATTGCACATGAATGATACACATCTTCATCTGATACTTTATATTTTACAGGAACAATATCTCTTCTGCATTCTTGGTGGCACAAGTCCTTATGAGGAGTCCTTGGTGCTTTATGAGCTTGATCAGTTTAAGATATTTTTTGATACAAGATCAGTTTAAGATTTTTTTTGCCAAAATAGAATGCTGTATGGAAATATCCAAGCTTCACATACAGGTTTCTTTCTTAGCATTCTTATACAGTCAGTCCTCAACTTATGACCACAAATGAGCCTCAGATTTCCATTTTTAAGCAAGACAGTTGTTAAGTGAGTTTTGTCTCATTTTATGACCTTTTGCCACAGTTGATAAGTTAATCACTGCAGTTGTTAAGCAAATCATGCAGTCATAAAGTGAATCCAGTTTTCCCCATTGCTTTTGCTTGCCAGAGGCCAGCTGGGAAGGTTACAAATGATGATGATATGAGCTTGCAATTGTCATAAATACATAGAATAGAATAATAACTTTATCGTCACTGTAAATATACACTAATCGGCATACATTAAAATGAAATTTCATTGCATACAGCTCTCAAAGGGTCACCACCTCCAATATACATTACATAAATATGACAAACAATTGCATATACCCACATATCCACATATATTCTATGACACAGAGAAATAACTCAGTCTAATTTGGATGTATATATGTACATGGCAAGAAAAACAAATCTTGTGGATTTACCAGATGGATGGCATAGGGAGCAAAGCTGTTACAGAATCTGGTAGTCCTACTGGAAATGTCAGTTAACAATGTGCCCAAGTTTTGACCCATGACCACAGGGATGCTAAAACAGTTGTAAGCAGGAAAAATGGTCAGAAGTTACTTTTTTCAGTGCCATTGTAACTTTGAATGGTCAATAAATGAATGGCTGTAAGTAAAGAATTGGAATGTGAAGATAAGACATGCCTTTAAATAAAGTACCTGCAGTTTCAAGGGTTATGGTTATGGTTATGGTTGAGATTGGGGTTGGGATTAGGGCTAGACAACTGACAAATGTTGCAGAAAATTCCTGAGAATAGCATGGATAGCCAAAAGGACAAAGCAATGGATGATTGAACAAACCACTTGAGTTCTTGACGGTCAAGTGATGAGGCTCAAATTATCCTATTTTGGACCCATTATGAAAAGACCTGGAACTCTGGAGAAGGTTCTGATCTAGGACAGGTGGGAGGAAAGCGAAGAGGATGAGCAGCAATGAGGTGGATGGACTTAGTTATAGCATTGATGGGTGCACCATTGGAAGACTTGAGGGACCAGCTTGAGGAGAGATTGCCCTGGAGAAACTATCTGTATGATCACTAAGAGTTAACATTGACTTGATGACATATAATGAATCCACCCACAATTGTTACAACAGTACTTGTGCTATTAGAAATACACAAGGCATACTTTTAACATAAAAGAGAGAAAGAGAGATCCTTGCTCCATTCAGGTAGTTAATAAGATAAATATAATCACTTCTTGCCCTGTTCAATAAATGTTAATGACATTCTTCCACTCTGCAAAAGAGATAAACAGAAACTAACCTGTTCTACTCTTCGCTGATTTCACCGAAATGTATTACAGTGTGGGAAAGCTTTAATTGACCAAAGATTTGATGGAGGAAGGGAGAGTCAATGTAAATATTTATGGACCCTTATGGTGACATCTTACTTTTTCTGTACTTTGCATAATGTTGCTTTTTCTACAAGAGCACCATTTAAATGGTGTTGTATTAGATTGGGGTCCCATCTTTTGAATCCCCAAACTGCAACATTGGGTCTCAAAAAATGGATGAACAATTTATCCCAAACATACCTACATATACGAAACTATTTTGCACTGTCTTCATCCTTTTCAAAATCGGTAAATATATCTCCTAGTTATGAAAATATGGTTCACTCTTGTTCATTGTGTGTCTTGTTCGTGGCTTTGGCTTGTAAACAAAGTGCCTAGAATGAAAAATTGCTATGAACAAAAATCTATTAACTCTGCAATCCGGACACTATGGAGTAAAGAAACCTTCAAGGTGATTTGGAGCGATAGTGACTGTATCTTGGCAGTATTACAAAAGGAATTTACTAGTGCTTTTATCCAGGATATTATTCATCTTCCCTGTAATTACAGCTCTGGAATTCTCTGATCCTCTTCATGCAACTGCAAATCAGCCCTGAACTCAATGTTAGGACTGCCATCCTACTACACCAGCCATGCTTCACCAGATGCCAGCCTACCATAGGCAACCAGGGGGGAGGGGGAGATGCAGGGAGGTAGAGGGGAGGCTGGGATGAGGGGAATCGAAACTATTCTTCATGCCATCCTGTGGGAGCTGCTGACCATTCCAAGGTCATGGGATGGAATGTGATGCCATCCAGCCTGCCAAGACAGGGACTGTTACCAAAACAAATTGCTTGAATGCAATTGGACAGTTAAAATATAACTAGGGGTGTTATCAAGGTGGAGAGAAGGGAAAAGTTAACCAGATGCTTTGGGCATGAAACTTCAGCTTTGCCACTCTGTAACCACTTGGCGTGTGTGTGTGTAGTATGTGTGCACATATATATTTTTATACTATTGCACTTGCAAGACTTTGTTAATATAGCCTTACAGTAATGTAGAATTAGCTCATCTGGTTTGTTTATTGTCTGTTCTGGGCCCAGTGCTCCTCAACGTCCTTATCAATGATGAAATGAACTTCAATGGTGAAAAAAGTAAGGTTCCACATTTAGGCAAGAAAAACCAAATGTACAGGTATAGTATAGGTGGTACCTGGCTCAATAGTAGTAACTGTGAGAGGGATCTTGGAGTCCTAGTGGACAATCACTTAAATATGAGCCAGCAGTGTGCTGCAGCTGTCAAAAAACCCAACACAGTGCTAGGCTGCGTTAACAGAGGGATAGAATCAAGATCACATGAGGTGTTAATACCACTTTCCAATGCCTTGGTAAGGCCACACCTGGAATACTGTATCCAATTTTGGTCACCACGATATAAAAAACATGTTGAGACTCTAGAAAGAGTACAGAGAAGAGCGACAAAGATGATTAGGGGACTGGAGGATAAAACATATAAAGAACATTTGCTGGAATGGGGTATGTCTAGTTTAATGAAGAGAAGGACTAGGGGTAACATGATAGCAGTCTTCCAATATCTCACGGGTTGCCACAAAGAAGAGGGAGTCAAGCTACTCTCCAAAGCACCAAAAATATCTTTAGGACAATTATGACCTGGATGGCTGAGAATCTCCATAGTCATTTTTCTGAGACACTTTCTCTCCCCATAGTGTACGTGTGAGCTAGGCCCTCTCTTATCTGATTATTCTCTGGGCAGCATCTCTTTCCTCATCTCCCAAGATTTATTGATAATTCTTGTCTGTTTTTCATGCCTTCTTGCTTTTACCTGCTTTTTATCTATGAGCTATAATAAATAAATATAAACTCTAGTTTTGCTGATTGAAATGAAAGTCCTTGTGTGTTTGGCCTGCTCTGAATTGAGCAACTGACTGGGCATGTGATGGGTGAAAACTAAAGTTGAAATTGCCCATAATAATTTTCCAACCATTTTGGTTGGATAGGAACCGATGTGAGCTAGACTGAAAATATTGAAAGCAACATCTTCCTAGAAGAAGGCGGGCATACTGTTTTGTGTACCAGTGCCAAGATAACAAGATGGATATTACCAGTAAGCCACAAAGAAGAGGGGGGGGTCAACCTATTCTCCAAAGCACCTGAAGGCAGGACAAGAAGCAACGGATGAAAACTAATCAAGGAGAGAAGCAATCTAGAACTAAGGGGAAATTTATTGACAGAACAATTAATCAGTACAACAACTTGCCTTCAGAAGTTGTGAATGCTCCAACAGTGGAAGTTTTTAAGAAGAGATTGGACAACCATTTGTCAGAAATGGTATAGGGTTTCCTGCCTGAGTAGAAGGTTGGACTAGAAAGACCTCCAAGGTCCCTTTCAACTCTGTTATTCTATTCTATTTTAAGCAGGAGTTGAACTGGACTTGGAGACGTTACTTGTAAAGCAACTTTTATGAACATTTTTATCAACATGAATTGTTTGATATGGAACAAATCAATCAATCAATTTTATTACCTTATTCAGTTTGTCCCCCTCGCTACCTTCTTAGACTTCAGAGACAATGCAAGAAATCATGAAAGGTTAGTAGCTATCATTTTCAGTCACAGTGGATGCATTGGCTGAAAGTCATTGCAGGCATTCTGGGAGAAAAAATCTGGAAATTCCTATAATTCTAACGGTACAGAGCTTTGGGGCAGAAACATACAACTGTGGGGATGAAAAGAAATGATGGAATGGGCTGAGTTGGGATAACTGTGTAAGAATCCTGCTAGCGAATCAACTAATCCTACCAGACAAAAATATGAGCTATTGATTTATTGTGAAACGCTTGAGGAAATTAGTTATTTTGCTGAGGTATTGGTTCTCAGCTTGCTCTGAGGAGCCCTATGTCAGCTCCAAGTGAAAAATGACTTTCACTATTTCGCACAACATCCTTAACCAGATCTGGTAAAGACTCATTAATTGCATTAACCACGTAGCAGGCTTAACTGGGTTAGTGTAAAGCTTGTTTTCTTCCCCCATTCCTTCTCTCTCTCTCCCTCTCTCTCTCTCTCTCTCTCTCTCTCTCTCTCTCTCTCTCTCTCTCTCTCTCTCTCTCTCTCTCTCTCTCTCTCTCTCATTGAGCTTCTTTGTTTAGTTTATATTTCTATGTACTATGCCATCCAGAAAGTTAATTCAATAAAACCTAGTTTGACATATTATGTGAAGAAGCATTTGGGCACTGCACTGGCAAGCTGAGCAGTGGTGTCAATTAAAGGAAACGTTACTGCAGTCAACACCCAGATAAGCAGAGATTAACACTAGAATTAAACCAGACTAACAATCAAGCAGTAAACAATACACTAATCAGAGAACTACCAACTCAGACAAACAATTAAACAGTAAACAACAGCTTAAATCAAGGAGACAAAAAGAACACTCTCACCAATATTAACAGGGCAATCTACTGTATATAAATAAAGAGCAAATCCCATTCCCTTCTAGCATTGATTATGTTATCTAGTTTGGTAATGAAATGTTTGCCACAGAGCACCAAGGAAACATCGCTATTTCATATCACTAATATGCTCATCCTGGAAGCTTCTGAGACAGCCTCGGTTGACAAGTTATATTTTTAATTTATGCTCCTGAGAAAAGAAGGGAAGGATATAATTTTAATTATTTAATCCTAGTGCATTAATATTTTATATTTGTGCAGGTTTAGTTTGCCAATACCCAGATGGATGGGACTCAATCCAACCCTTTCAAACTTTTATTTTGAATATTTGCACAGACACAGAAATACAGAGATGACTTGCTAACATGACAGTAATTCATGGCTCACTTACCCATATTTGAATGGCATGTATGGTATGGCGTAGAGGAGGGGGTCAGATTGAGGAAAATAGCATCATGGAGTTAAAATGCAAGCACACCTGGTTCCTATATGTGTCATGACATCACATACCATGTTTCCCCCAAAATAAGACCTACCCTGAAAATAAGCCCCAGCTTGATTTTTGGGGGTGGGCCTAATATAAGCCCTACCCCAAAAATAAGCCATAGTTTTGAGACGAGGCACACACATAAAAATCAAGCTAGGGTGGGGACGGGTGGGTGGAACTGCCCCATGCTCCCCACACCCACTTACCATTGCAGCCAGGCCTCCCTTCCTTGAATCAAAACCTGCCTTGCCTCACTGGCCCATTTCCGTGGTCACATTTCACCATCAGAGGCCTTCTGGAAAGGCCTCTGCAGCTGAGAACCGAGCTAAAGATTCAATTTGTAGCTTGGTTCTTGGCTGCAGAGGCCTGTCCGGAAGGCCTCTGATGGCAAAATGCAGGCCGGGGGAGAGGAGGGGGGGGTGCCACACGCATCAATCTGGAGCTCCATTCTCAGCTACAGAGGCATTTCCTGAAGGCCTCTGATGGCAAAATCGAGGCCAGGGGCATCACATTTCACGGTGGTAAGCGGCCACATAAGAAGTGGGCCAGCTGGGCAGGACTGTCAGTGCCCCTGCTATGAGGTGAGACCATGGAAAAGATACCCCCTGAAAATAAGACCTGGTGCCTCTTTTTGGAGGCAAAAAAAAAAAAAAGACCGGGTCTTATTTTCAGGGAAACACGGTACATGCTCCAAAGTGGTGGAGCTTGTGACATGGGTGCTCCATCACTGGAGGTTTTCAAGAAGAGACTGGACAGTCACTTGTCTGAGATGGTGTAGGTTCTCCTGCTTGAGTGGGGGGGGGTGTTGGACTACAAGACCTCCAAGGTCCCCTCCAGCTCTTTTCTATTTTCATGGAAGCATTGAGAACCTCTGGAGACTTCTGCATGGTTCATTCATACAATGAACAGTTGAGGGAACTGGGTATGTATAGTCCAATGAAGAAAAGGACTACTGAAGAAAATGATAGGAGATGCCCAGTATCTAAGGGGCTGCTACAAAGAAGAGGGGTGGTGGTGGTCAACCTATTCTCCAAAGCATCTGAAAACAGGACAAGAAGCAATGGATGGAAAGTAATCAAGGAAAGATGCAACCTAGAACTAAGGAGAAACTTCCTGTTAGAACAATTAATCAATGGAATGGTTTGCCTCCAGAAGTTGTGGGTGCTCCATCACTGGAGGTTTTTAGGAAGAGATTGGACTGCCATTTGTTCAGAATGGCGGAGGGTCTCCTGCTTGAGCAGGTGGTTGGACTAGAAAACCTCTAAGTCCCTCTATTTTTCTATTCTATTCTTGAAACTATCCCACAATTTTAGTTTTCTGGGATTGCACAATGTGTATTAGCCCCATTGAGCAGGCTTGGATGATAAATTAGGATAAAGTTTTGCCAGCTACCTCAATAGAATGACCAGGTTGGTTCTTGGAGACCTTGCAGTTGTGTGTCCAAAGACCTCTTATTTGTTTTGAGGTTAACTTCCAATGTTGATTATTACTTTAAATTAAAATAGCGATTTTCATCAGGTCCAATCATTAGTTTTCATTGAGGAAGCACCATCTAACCCGCTCATGCCATAATCTACTATTGCTCAAAACTATCCAAACACTGTACAGCATCAATTATGCCTTTTTGATTAAAGATCATTATCAGTGTACCACTCCATGTATAATTGCTTTTGAAAAGTGGAAATAAGGAGAGATAGTAGGAGTCCTCATGGCACAGTAGTTAGAATGGAGTATCAAAGGCTAACTCTGCCCACTGCCAGGAGTTCGATTTGAAATGGCTCAAGGTTGACTCAACCTTCCATCCTTCTGAGATTGGTAAAATGAGGGCCCAGATGGACGCAATATACTGACTGTGTAAACTGTTTAGAGAATGCTGTAAAGCACTATGAAGCGGTATATAAGTCTAAGTGCTATTGCTATTGTTAGTAACCATAACTATCTATGCTAAACCATAGATTTCTTGGGTTTATTAATCATGGTTTATTAAATAAACCACAACTAGCAAGTTCACACAACATGAAAAATCTAAAGATTCACCAGCCACGTAGGCTGGGTACTTGAGATACAGATACTTGAGATACAAGAAGCCACTCTCTAACACACATAAAACACATAAAGTGCACCATATTGTGACTTAGCATGCTGTGGGGATCCAGCAATAGCCTATAAGTAAACACAAACACATACGCAAACATATGCAAACATTGCAGAACATTTTCAATTTCTAAAATGTCGAGACAAAAATGACTTTCATAAATGAGATTTTAAACAACTTCCAATATCGTCAGTAGAGCAATATTAATTCATCTGAAAGAAAAGGATTGTTTTTAGCAGTCAAGACCATTAGATGTCTGCTTGTTTGCTTCTCACAAATTTATCCCAGCATGGGGGGAAAAGATAATTATCTGCACTTGAACAAAATCTCCAGAGTGTAAGCTAATTTTCTACAAACTACTTCAAGAGGAGGGGGAAAATGCCTACCACTATAACTATAACTAGAGTGCTCTGTTTTTGACAGTGTGTATTTTTTTTTCAGAATAGGACACTATCTGCATTGTCCAGCATAACATCTTTGAAATTTTGTTGGGTAGTTTAAAGACTGCTTTACTATCTTGTTCTCCTCCATGTAAAGCTTTGACTTTATAAAGAGAGAGGGAAAAATGCTACAAAAATACTGTAAATCTAATTGAAAATTTGCAAAGGTGATTGATTACGCTCTTTACAGTATGTCTATGGAGATTCTCAGTCATCCAAGTCATGATTTTCCCAGAGGTGCTTTTTAAAGAGGCAACTGGATTTTCTTGTTTTTCTTTGAAGACATTTCACTTCTCATCCAAGAAGCTTCTTCAGTTCTGACTGGGTGGTGGGGAATGGAAGGATTTATATTCCCCATCATCTAGTCAGAGCTGAAGAAGCTTTTTGGATGAGAAGCAAAACTTCTTCAAAGAAATATAAGAAAATCCAGTTGCCTCCTGAAAAAGCACCTTTGGGACTATTTAAGAAGGCTGTAAAAGCAGAGCACCTTTTGAAAAGATACCCATATCACACTGACCATGTGGGCATTTTCAGTGAGGAAGGAACAAACTGTGTGCAGAATCCCAAATATAAAAGGCAGGTAAGGACAACTGAAATTATGGATGGCATTTTTTAAATTTAAAATTAGGTACAACTGAACCCTGCCATGCAATCTGAGAAGTAAATGAGGTGGATTTTCTTTGATTGATACATCCCTAAATTGGAAAAGACACCATCCCTGTTTTGGACTGTTCTATAAAACCATGGCTTGCAGATTCTACATTTGTCCATACAAACAAAATGTCAGAGAGAAAAAAAAGGTATCAGATGAATTGGAAAAGGAATGCATTTTTAAAAAATATCTTGCACTTGATCTAGTCAAGAGATAAAGAGAAATGGGGGGGGGGACTATAGGTATCCTTGGATTTAGCACAAAGAAGAGCTTTTCTGTGAGTAAAACAAGACTTTTGGCTGAAGTCTGATTCGCACTAACTTGGTATTTTGATTTTCCATTCATGTTTTCCAGAAATTGCTACTGAGAGATACTGTATATCTGCTGTCCCATGTCTTGGACTGCAAATGCCATCTTTCCTGGCCAACAAAGGACCTGGATTTCTGTCTTGGATGTCACTGCTGATCTAGTGTGAAAAAGTTAAATCCTCCCTTAGAAAACTGGAAGGGCATAGGTCGCGGGTGTCAAACTTGCCGCGTCACATGACATGTTGTGAGATATCACAACTTTTTCCCCCTTGACGGAGCTGGGGTGGGTGTGGCTTCCGCATGACACACCCAACCCATGGGCTGGCAGTTTGACATCCCTGCTTGAGCCGATGGTTGGACTAGAAGACCTCCAACCTTATTATTCTATGTTCAGTGTTCTAGTACCCTTACTCCAAACTATGCTTTGACTGTATTTGGAATAGCGTGAAAAACTTTCCTTTGAAGAAATGTTATAAACTTTGAGGGTCTTTGGGAAAAATTCTATGTATAGGGGGATACATGAATGATAAAATTAAAACTGTGCATTGTGTGGAGAAAATGGACCGAGAGAAGTATTTTCCCCTAAATTATATTATAATTATAATATTAGAGCTTATTGCTCTCACCCTGGCCTTGCTCTGATTTGGCTTTCAAGTATAGTATCAAAGCTTCATTTCTGAATGGAAGGATTCTTAGGAAGAAGAAAGAAAGAAAGAAAGAAAGAAAGAAAGAAAGAAAGAAAGAAAGAAAGAAAGAGAAGGAAGGAAGGAAGGAAGGAAGGAAGGAAGGAAGGAAGGAAGGAAGGAAGGAAGAAAGAAAGAAAGAAAGAAAGAAAGAAAGAAAGAAAGAAAGAAAGAAAGAAAGAAAGAAAGAAAGAAAGAAAGGCTAAGTAAAGATAAAGGGAAGCAATAGCTCAGTGGTCAAAAGACGCTAAGCTTGTCAGTGGAAAGCTGACAGCCAGGGTTCGAGACCCAAGTGCCACATGACAGGGTGAGCTCCTGTCACCTGCCCCAGCTCCTACCTTCCTAGTAGTTCAAAAACATTCAAATGCAAGTAGATCAATAGGTACCACTTCAGTGGGAAGGTAACAGTGTTCTGTGCTCCTTGGTGTATAATCATGCTGGCCTCATGACCAAGGAAGCATTTTCAGACAATGCTGGCTCCTCCAGATAGAAAACAGAGATAAGCACTGCCTCCTAGAATCAAACACAACTGGTCAGGGTAATCTTTACCTTTCAAGAAGATGAAAAGCCCCAAGATTCCATCCTCCATCAGGGACACGCCCCCCATTGTCTCAACATTCCATCTCCATAGCAATGGACTTCCCCAGCTCGGCTGCCCTGTTGGAAGGCCCATTTAGCCTCACAATAGAACTAAGCTCAGGAACACAGACAAAGGACTTGCCTAGTTTCCCTAAACCTTCAGCCAATCAGATCCCTAGGATTTCCTGCTTTTGGTCAGGATCTCTGGCTCCCTCAGCTTAAAAATGGCGATGACCCTTGCCCCCTAAAGTTGGACACAACTGGAGATAGGAAGCCTTCACTTTTAAAGAAGGAACGGGTGAGTCAGTTTGTCATCTTCCAACTTCCTAAGGAAGATTTAGTTTAGAATTTTCAACATTACATTTGTTCCTGATGAATTTAAATTTTAGGCTAAGGTACACTTATCATGAATCCACCCACACTTACTCAGTTTCGGAAGCCTCTGTGAAACAGGTTTTCTCTTTTTGTGCCTCCGACAAATCACTGAAAATTCATTCTATGTTTCAAAAAAAACTGGGGGGAAAAATCAGATCTAATTCAGTAGCAACTGTTGCTCAAAGGGCTATTAGCCAGAAATGATGTGGTGACTCATAAACCACACTCTGTGAAATACTGACAACCCAATTTCTACTATGAATTTAAATGAAAATTAGATTATGAGATTGGGGAGGGGGAGTTAGAGAAGCAGAACGTATTAATCGTAACTAAACAATGTGTGACTCACTGGATCATTGTTTCCCCGAGTTGTTTCTTCACTAGATTCCTCACTGCCTTCCGTGGCAGGACTTCTAATGTACTTCCTTCCCTGAAAATGTTCCTTAAAATTCAGGGAGATTTCCTGAGATGCGCCTGCCTTAAAAATACCAATGTTGAACTGTGTGCATAGTCAAATCACAGGACGTCACCATAGGAAATGTTCTATGACATTTTGTATTATGGCCAAAAAAAACCAGTTTTAGGATAATGGTTATATCATAACATGTTTTATAAAATTTGCCAAATTTCAATTCCATGGGAGTCATAGGCTCCTGTTTTTGGATGAATTCTGTAGGTTAGCCCATCTGAGGCACTTGGGTTTAAAAATTGTTGCCTTATGATGCACCATTTTGCCCAGTCAAAGATTACACACAAACAGGAGATTTTTCAGTAGCATATAGATGAAAGTTGATTCCAGGAACTTTTAGGCTAGAAATATTTAAATGTAACATCTCTCTCCAATCCACCAAAGCCCACTAGAATCAACATATTAAACCCACTTGAATATCCAGGCATGCCCTATTATCTTCACACTTTTCTATCCCACCCTGCTGTGTATGTTTTTGGCCACCACAATAACTGTATGCCATGCCTTCTATGATCTGCTGTCACTCAGTTGGCTATGAGAGAATAAGATGAAGAATGAAGCCAAACCAGAGTGAACAATAATATTTCCTAGCTTCATCCTACTGGCTTATAGCAGGGGTCCCCAAACCCCAGGAGGGGTACCTGTCCATTGCCTGTTAGGAACTGAGCCACACAGCTGGAGGTGAGTGGCAGGTGAGCAAAACTGAGCATGCAAAGGGACGCGGTGGCTCAGTGGGTTAGTACGCTGAGCTTGTCGATCAGAAGGTTCAAAGAGAGGTTTGATGACCTTTACAGCTTTTCCGCAAAGATTGTAAAAAAAAAAGTGTGATGCTTATTCTCAAAATATCTAAAGTCTAAGCTTTCTAATTTTCATTTCTGCTTTTTCCAGCCAGCTGTTTCTGAAATACTTTTAGAATGGGGCTATAGGGACGCGGTGGCTCAGTGGGTTAAGACACTGAGCTTGTCGCTCAGAAGGTCGGCAGTTTGGCGGGTCGAATCCTGAGTGCCGCGTAGCAGAGTGAGCGCCTGTTACTCATCCCAGCTTCTGCCAACCTAGCAGTTCGAAAGCACGTAAAAATGCAAGTAGAAAAATAGGGACCACTACGGTGGGAAGGGAACAGCGTTCTGTGCGCCTTTGGCGTCTAGTCATGCTGGCCACATGACCAAGGAGACGTCCTCGGACAAGCACTGGCTCTTCGGCTTTGAAACGGAGAGGAGCACCAGCCCCTAGAGTTGGAAACGACTAGCACGCATGTGCGGGGGAACCTTTACCTTTACCTATGAAACCCGTCCCTGGTGCCAAAAAGTTTGGGGACCTCTGGTTTATAGCATAAAAAAGAAACAAGAAAAGAAAGAAGATTAGCACTAATAATACTGGGGAAGCTGTTTGTGAAAGCCACAAGATCATTTATAAGTGAAAGTTCCTCCGTTCCTGTCCATTGTCATCAATGCATGTAGTAATATAAGCACTGATAACGCAAAATATAAACATTTAAAAACAATAAGTAGAATAATTTTGAACCACATTAACAAAAATGATCTGGATAGATGATTGATACATTTTTCTGCATCTCAGTGTGTTTCAATACTTTTAGGAAGAATGGTTAGCGATAGTGGTTTTATTTTGTTTTTTAAATGTAATTCATGTTGGACTATTACTGGTCTTACTCTGCCCTCTGGTGGTTTTTCCTGTCCTGCACATTTGAAACAGATAAAAGTCAGTGTGCATGGTGACGATCTTACCATAGCATAATTTGCTATTTGCATGTAATATTTTTGTTTCCACATGGAGACCACTTTGGACTTCTTGTTTGAGAAAGATAAAAATGAAGTTCTGGGTTTAAGATCTGATAAACAGATTTGTTATCATGATCGAGACAGTGTATATTTTTCTTATGTGTGCATATCCACACGTACAGTATGTGATGTTTTTGTTTTAATTTGCACTGGTATGAAAGAAAGTCAGAAATCAATCTTTTTTCCCCCTTTTTTCATTAGTTTCTCACTTATTCTTTTTTTTCCCCTGTGACCACCTCTCCCTTTAAAAAAAAGTCTTTTTGTTAATTTGTATTTTATCTTTTTTTGAAATTTAAAGCTGTTGGTTTTTTAAAAAAATACAAAACAAAACAGGGAACTATTTATTTAATACATCCCATTCTGCAACTGCTGTCATGGTCTGGGTCTGTCTGTGAGCTTGTGTTCATGTGCGATACATCAAATATTCTTGAGAAAGGAGAAATTTTCTGACAGTGAGAACAATCTGTCACTTACCTCTGGAAGCTGTGGGTGCTCCATCACTGGCGGTTTTTAAGAAAAGATGGGACAGCCATTTGTCCAGAATGGTATAGGGCAAGGGTCTTCAAACTTGGCCCTTTTATGACTTGTGGACTTCAACTGCCAGAATTCCTCAGCCAGCGTGCCTGGCGAAGATCCCTGGTTATTTGAAGATCTCTGTTATTCTCTATTCTGTGATCTTTCCCTCTTTCCTTGAACACAAATTCTATTGTTCTTTCCCCTTTCAAATATCCGCTTGGGTTGCCAGTTAAAGAGGATGATTCAGTGACTTTGCCATACGAACAAAATTAATTAGCAGCAGAAAACGGAGCCAGCTAGAAGAAAGGGAATTCATCAGTTCAGGGGTAAGGCAAAGAGGCCATCAATTACTGTCATCAAAAAGTTATCAAGGCATAAAAAAAGATTGGAAAATGGGAAAGATCACCACACAGCAGGGGTGAAAGTAAAGGAAAATCAGAGCTCCACTAATTGGAAGGGCAGCTGGGGAAATAAGTGGTCATAGAATAGACAGGCAAGATTAGACATCCACCTGTCTGAGACGATATATGTTCTCCTGCTTGAGCAGGGGGCTGGACTAGAAGACCTCCAAGGTCCCTTCCAGCTCTATTCTATTCTACAACCATTCATTTAGTGGCTGTTCAAAGTTACAATGGTACTGGGGGGGGAAATAGTGACAACCAGCATCCCCACAGTCACGTGATCAAAGTCGTGGGCTAGTTTACGGAATGCATCCAGGGTCAGGTGACCACAATTTGTGACCTTCTCAGCCTCTGATGAGCAGTCAGCTAGAAAAGTTGGATTTGTTTAACAGCCGTGAGATTCACTGAACAACTGCAGAGGTTGACTTAAAAAATGATGGCAAAAAAAAAGATAGTAAAGTCAGCTGTGACTCTGATGGTGAGTTCATTCTTACACACACACACACACACACACACACACACACACACACATACAAACACCTGCATGGGGCAGAATTGGGTTGCAATGATGATGCACATTTTGCCATCTGTTTCTCCCCACCAACCCCAGTCAATGTATATTTGTGGTAAGTCCAAAGCTATTTAAGGATTTATTGGTTACGACCAAATCCTTAAATGGCAGGAGAAATTCTCCAAAGTCTTGCTGATGATGCAGAACTGCTTACAGGGACCATGGAAACCCCATCTCCTGTTTAGCTTGTGCTCATTTGCTAGCTCCTGCTTTCTCTGTCTTTAGAAATCAATTAAGGTACATGTTAGGACCCACCTCAAACCACGTCTTAGGAAGACAAAATTCTTGGAGTCAAATCTATTCCAAAATGAATCTTTACTATGACATGCTTGGTTGTAGGAAACAAGACAGGACTTAATATTATTCCACGAAGTAAACCCTTATAAAGAGTTCCCGGTTTAACCCCCCTTAGCCCCATTTGGTCAGTCCCCCATCCTTTATCTCGTATCATCCCTCTCGTGGGAAAAAGGAACTTAGGACCCTTCATGTTTATTGCTCTCTTCCGTGACACAAGCCAGATGCTAGCCCCCCCTTTTGTTTCCCCAGTTCAAAAGGCTTCTCCTTTCCTTTGAAATGCCTAATACCGGTTCAATACAAATCTATTCTCTTCTCTTCGGGAGATGGCAGGATCCATGGAATAATGTTTGAAACATTCCATTTATGAATATGATATAAATGGATTCTGACAGTACATCTCTTTAGCTGAGCCTTTAAATATAAATGTTCCTATAATTTGCATTCTAATTGCGTGTTTGTACCTTATGCATTTTTATTTTGTTTCTTTGATGATGTAAGTCACATTTAGTGCTCACTTCCAACAGAAAGACAGAAGGTGCAAGGAGTGAGCAATGCCATTATTCTCATTTATGGTGTAGTTTTTAAGTGCCCTGGGAATTTCTTTCCAAACTGGGCCTAACTTCAGTAGAACCTAGAGACATTTACGATTTTATTTTTGCTGTTGGCTGCCTGACAATACTATTTAAGGATACATATTTAAAAATACCTACAAAGTGCTGCACCTCAGGTGAATATTGTTTGATATACAAGAACTGGCACTCCTAAGTATCAGTCTGCTTGATGAATTTGATTGGCAGGGGGCTTACAAATGGATTTGATCGATAGATAGATAGATAGATAGATAGATAGATAGATAGATAGATAGATAGATAGATAGATAGATATAGCCAAATAGCTTGCTACCTAGATGATACATATATACATAGGTGCTAGATACATAGATTCTAGATACATATAGATAATAATGATATAGATGATAGATATAATAATCATAGATACATAAATTATAGATAATATAGATTTTAAATAACTGATAGAGAGATAATAGCTATATAATACTTATAGATGATATGGATATATAGATGATAAATGGGAGATTTATCTGACTGGGCAGAGTCTGACGTGGAGGAATTAAGCGGTCTTGAGCATGTTATCTGGACTGAGTTCAACCCTGTTTTCCCCGATGACGTGGACAGGATCATGAGGAGACTGAGCTCCACCAGTTGTTTACTGGACCCGTGCCCCTCCTGGCTGGTTTATGCGGCCCGGGATGAGACACAAGGATGGTTCCAGGTAGTAATAACTGCTTCCCTGAAGGAGGGTATCTTTCCCGCTGCCTTGGTGGTGAGACCCCTCCTCAAGAAGCCTGCCCTGGACCAGTCTGTTTTAAATAACTACCGTCCGGTCTCCAACCTTCGCTTCTTGGCGAAGGTTGTTGAGAGTGTGGTGGCGCATCAGCTTCCTCTGTTCCTGGAGGAAACTGATTATCTTGACCCTTACCAATCTGGTTTCAGGCCCGGGTACAGCACGGAGACGGCATTGGTCGCACTGGTGAATGATCTCTGGTGGGCTCGGGACAGGGGATGTTCCTCTGTCCTAGTCCTTTTAGACCTCTCAGCGGCTTTCAATACCATCGACCATGGTATCCTACTGCGGCGTCTCAGGGGGTTGGGAGTGGGAGGCACTGTTTTACAGTGGTTCTCCTCCTACCTCCTGGGCCGTTCGCAGTCGGTGTTGATGGGAGGGCAGAGGTCCGCCCCGAGGTCTCTCATTTGTGGAGTCCCTCAGGGGTCGGTCCTCTCTCCCCTCCTGTTCAACATCTACATGAAACCGCTGGGGGAGCTCATTCATGGTTTCGGGGTGGGGTATCATCAGTACGCTGATGATACCCAACTTTTTCTTTCCACCCCAAACCAACCCAGTGATGCACTCAACGTGATGTCCCGTTGCCTGGAGGCAGTCCAGGTTTGGATGGGGAGAAACAGGCTTCGTCTCAATCCTGCCAAGACTGAGTGGCTGTGCATACCGGCATCTCGGGTTAGCCAGGCCGTTCCATCATTAATGATGGGGGGTGAGGTGTTACCCCCCGTCGATAGGGCTCGCAACTTGGGCGTCCTCTTGGATTCATGGCTCAATTTTGAAGACCATATAGGAGCCGTGACCAGGGGGGCTTTTGCCCAGCTTCGCCTGGTGCGCCAGTTGTGGCCCTATCTGGACCGAGATGCCCTACGCACAGTCACCCATGTGCTCATGACCTCCCGGCTAGACTACTGCAACACTCTCTACATGGGGCTGCCCTTGAGGACCATTTGGAGGCTTCAACTGGTGCAGAATGCAGCTGCGCGAGTTGTAATGGGAGTTTCCCGATACTCCCATGTAACACCTCTTCTCCATGAGCTGCATTGGCTTCCAGTTGCCCTCCGGGTGAGATTCAAGGTGCTGGTAATGACCTATAAAGCCCTAAATGGCTTGGGTCCGGATTATCTAAGGGAACACCTGCTGCCGGCATCAACTTCCCATCGTCCTGTGTGCTCCCACAGGGAGGGCCTTCTCAGGGTACCGCCGGTTAAGGAATGCCGGCGGGTTATTCCCAGGGGAAGGGCGTTCTCTGTGGGCACGCCGGCCCTATGGAACCAACTTTCCACAGAACTCAGGACTGCCCCCAACCTTCGCTCATTTCGCCAGGACTTAAAAACCTGGTTCTTCGAGCTGTTTGGCCCAGACTGAGGGGTTTTAATTTAATTTAATTTAATTGGGTTTTAGTTTAACTTTAGGGACTGTAATTTAATTAATAGTTTTAATTGATTTTAATTTTGTATACTATGTATTTTAATTTCCCTGTAAACCACCCTGAGTCCTACGGGAATGGGGCGGTATATAAATTTAAATAATGAATAAATTTAAATAATAAATAACTGATGGGTGATTCATACACACATCCATAGATGACAGATGGATGATACCGTATTTTCAGTCGTATAAGACGACTTTTTAACCCATGAAAATCTTCTCAAAAGCCAGGGGTCGTCTTATACACCGGGTGCTGAAACTTTAGGGACAGAGCTGGCTGGAAAACCTGGAGCGGATCTTCCATTTAGTCTGCGCAGGGAAAGCGGAACCAATTGGAGAAGAAGCTGCAGTCTGTGATTTTTTACAGGCTGGGGTCTGGGCGTCTTTCCTTCTAAAGTTGAAGAGCAGCTGTAATTTATCCCAACTTGAAAGGCAGGTGGGGAATGCAGCAGTCAGAGCAGCTGCTTAGCTCTAAGGACACATTTGACTCAGGAACTGGGCGGGCTGGCTGGAAAACCTGGAGCGGATCTCCCATTGGGTCTTTTTTTTAAAATCCCATTTATATCCCGCTCTTCTCCGAAGACTCAGGGCGGCTTACAATTTAAAGCACAAATCAATGTGCTTAGCAATAGCCTTCATTCTATGTATATGCCTGCTTATTGGGGCTTTCACCCCCCCTCCAACAAGCAGCATTATTACAAAGTCAGCTTATTGCCCCCAACAATCTGGGTCCTCATTTTACCTACCTTGGAAGGATGGAAGGCTGAGTCAACCTTGAGGCTGGTGGGATGTGAACCTGCGCTAATTGCAGGCAGCTGGTGTTACTTAAGGCTCTGCGCAGGGAAAGCTTTAGAGTGAATTAGGAAAAGTGAAAAAGTGAATTAGGAAAATAGGGAATGGTTGCTGGAATTGGGTATGTGTAGTTTAACGAAGAGAAGGGTGAGGGGTGACATGATAGTAGTGATCCAATATCTCAGGGGCTGCCACAAAGAAGAGGGAGCCAAGCTATTCTCCAAAGCACCTGAAAGCACGACAAGAAGCAATGGATGGAAACTAGTCAAGGAGAGAAGCAACCTAGAACTAAGGAGAAACTTCCTGACAGTTAGAACAATTAACCAGTGGAACAACCTGCCTCCAGAAGTGGTGAATGCTCCAAAACTGGAAGTTTTTAAGAAGAGACTGGACAGCCATTTGCCTGAAATGATGTAGGGTTTCCTGCCTTAGCAGGGGGTTGGACTAGATGACCTCCAAGGTCCCTTCCAACTTATTATTATTATTATTATTATTATTATTATTATTATTATTATTATTATTATTATTATTATTATTATTATTATTATTAAGTTTAATCCACTTTCACTGTTTTATGTTTATATGTTTGATGACAAACAGCCTTATGTTTATAAGTGACAGTTTTCCTACTAAGTACCTGCATGTCATAAGTATTTGAATTAAAGTTACCATATTAAAATCAAATCTGATGTTTTTTAATTTTTATTTGGTGTGCATTGGAAGAGGGGTAGTCTTATACGGCGAGTATAGCCCAAACCCTATAATTTAACAGGAAATGTAGGGGGTCGTCTTATATACGCCCAGTCATCTTATACGCCGGAAAATACGGTACTTACATAGATGATTGATAGATATATATATACATGCATGCTAATTACATAGATGCTAGATACATAGATAGAAATACAGTAAATGATAGAATTGGTAGATACGTAGATACATGCATAGAGAGACCGTAGGATAGACAGACAGATCTGATGGAGATTAGAGATATAAGCTTTCATGTTTTATGCTATCTCTTTTCAATATAGCATAATTGTCACAGCTAAGGGGATTTCCTGTCCTTGAAACATTGCTGGATTTTCCCCCTTTCCTTGGCAAAATTCAGATCCCAAAACTTTCAAACGGCCATTGGGGACCAACCCTTATTCCATGTGTAAACCCAGCCCTTGCTGGAATGTGCTGCTGACAGCAAAAAGCACGACACCGACTCAAAAGAAGAAAGCAACTTTATTACTATTGCATAAACAGTGGTTAAAATTAGACTTTTGTGTTTCTCTTCATTTTATACAGATAAGTTCTTTACAGTGCTGTTTGGTTAAATAGGATATATGGCAGTATCTTCCCTTTATATATTCTGTACAGTGCAATAATATAGAATGTGTCTTATATATTAAAATATTTTTTTTTCATTTAAAAAAAGAGCATGCAAGGGACAATAGCAATTTTAAAATTTGTACCTTTATGAATTGATTTCTTTGCACTGGGGTTTGTCACAAAGTCTATCTGTGAAGCAACTTATTATCTGAAAGAATGTCAAGATGGAAAGAAATGAACATCTTCCAAAATCAAAGAATTAAAAGGATAAAAGCCCTTTTTTGCCTTTTCTTGGAGAGGAAGAGGACTAGGATACTGCATCCTGTCAAAGAATTCAATCTCCAAATTCTTTTATCCTCAAACTGAAGAACCCAGAAGGAGTTGCTTGCAGGTTGAGTGCAGATTTCATTCAGAGATAGAATCTTGAGCTTGTTTTGAGGTTCAAGTAGGAGCCTGTAGCTACTGTATCATACAACCTTTGATTGAAAACTGGTACACCTATCTGGGATGGTCATTCTCCTTCAGAGGCTGATCGGGTTGCAATATCTGTCATTCCATTGATCACCAGAGTTGATTCAGCTGATCTGTCTGCCAAGGCAGATGTCCCCTTCCTCACTGCTCCAAGTGTATCCCTCTCAAAGATGTCTGCTCAGTGGAAGATGACCATCCCAAACAGAAGGTGTTTGGTCAAGAGTATGGACAGTAGCTGAGTTCCCTTGCTAGACCCTTCCAGCAAGCTAATTCAGAGATAAAACTTCCTGCATGACAGGGAAGGCAGTTTCCCACTTCTCCTCCTCATACATTCAACAGAACATGAACATATGAATTTCCTGCAGAGACATACATATATATATATATATATATATATATATATATATATATATATATATATATATATATATATATATATATATATATATATATATATATATATATATATATATATATATATATATATATATATGCAAAATTCCTATGATTCTTGGGTGTGGCAGGAGGAGAAATGAATAGTAGACCTGCAGCATGGGTGGCCTTTAGACACAAAGACACGGAACCCATGGGGATTGCAGGAAACTCAAGGTAAGTAAGGTTGACGTTGAGGGGGGATCCTTGGTAGTCTCTGAGGTTAGTTGTTTTCTTGCAGACATTTCATTACCAAGCTAGGTAACACCATCAGTGCTTCTGATGATATAACCCTATTTGGTAATGAAACAGCTGCAGGGAAAAAAATCAAGCTCAAAGAGCACCAAGGACCTCTCGTTCCAAATCTGAGCTACAAATATTCTCCTCTCTTGGTAGGGTTGACTTTGGTTATGTTTAGATGGTCTGGGAATTCCAGAATCGCTAAACGTGGAAGTAAAAAAAATGAAAAAAAAATGACATATCTGTTGTCTGAATGTAATTACCAAGAGTCAAGCTCAACTCAATTTTCTTTTTCCCCCCTGCTATTTCTCATCAACTTATAAGAACTGTTGTAATTTCTCCTTGTAATCTGGTCTCTGCCATCTGAAAAATTGAACAGCCACACACTAACAATCACAGAATTACTATAAGATAAAGCGTAACAAACTGACCAGGTGCTGCTGATCATAACATTCTTCAGAATATATAATGTACAATTTCCATCATATAAAAACTCTACAATACTCTTTCAGTGCACTAAGGCACTAAGGCTACCCTGGGCCTGCCCAAGTTTCTATATCTGGCAAAATAGCACTCTAAAATCCTAGATAATGGGAAAAAATATGTGCTATGACAAGTTATTTTATTACTTTGTTTTCTCGGGGATGCTAATCTCTGTGGATAATGACCTTACACAGCAGTTATTTAATCATTGATTGATCTGTTTATTTATATAAATGGGGGGTTGGATGGAAATGAGGCAATGAAACATGGGGTCACCTTCACTTAAAGCAGGGGTCTCCAAACTTGGCAATGCTGGCTAGGGAAATTCTGGGGGTTGAAGTCCACAAGTCTTAAAGTTGCCAAGTTAGGAGAGCCCCAACTTAAAGCATGGTTTCATCAACCCAGGATTATCTACTTTTAGTGAAAATAGTATCTCTCCCTAAAAGAGGTCCAACTTCTTGAGCCTGTGATCGATTCAGAATGGTCAGAGCTGAATTCTGGGAACTTAGAGTTAGAAAACATTTCCTCTCCAATTACGTCTGATACCTGGCATAATATTCTTAGGTGCAGCCGTAATATAAAGGGAGGGTTGGTGGGGACTGTCAATTCATCAGAGCGCTAAATTGAAAAAAAGAGGTTGAACAGAGAGGACTCTTCCAAAGATTATGTTTATGAGCCTCATGTGGTTCGATATCAAATTACTTTAATGTCAAAGTAAACATTAGCAATGTGATAAAGTCCCTGTGAGTACTGTATCTACTAAAAACCTGATACAGGCAATCTTTAAATTACAACCATGTGTTTAGTGACTGTGTGAAATTACAAAGGCACTGAAAAAGCAACTTACAAGTTATCCTTGCACTTACGATGGTCGCAGCATCTCCCCCCCCCCATGGTCATGTGACCACCATTTGGATGCTTACCAACCAGCATTAATTTACAATGGCTGCAGCATTTCGATGATCACCATTTGCAAATTCTAAGCTGACTCCCCATGAGCAAAGTCAAGGGGGAAGCTGGATTTGTTTAACGCAGGGGTCTTCAAACTTGGCCCTTTAATGACTTGTGGTCTTCAACTCCCAGAATTCCTCAGCCAGCATGCCTGCCTGAGGAATTCTGGGAGTTGAAGTCCACAAGTCATAAAAGGGTCAAATTTGAAGACCTCTAGTTTAATGACTGTGTGATTCACTTAACAACTGCAGTGATTTGTTTTAACGATTGTGGCAAAAAAGGTCATAAAATCAGGTGGACACTCTTAGCAACCAGCTTGCTTAGCAATGGAAATTTGGGTTCCAATTGTACTTGTAAGTCAAGGTCTGCCTGTACACTTTTCTATGCCTCTCTCTCCAAACAGCATTACTAATTTTCCAATATACCTGACAGGGGAAAATTATTTAAAAAAACAATGGCCTATTTCCATGCACCTGTGTTCAGAGTTCTAATGACGATAATTCATTTGCTTTTCTGTACATCTCCTATTCACTATTGTGATTCCACTTTTCTATCGTAAGGCTTTGCAATGATGTCTACCAGCAGTGTGCTCAGATATTTTTATTTATTTATTTAAGGGAATTTATATGGCCGTTCACCCACTTTCAGTGACTCTGGGCAGCTTTACAAAAATAATGAAAGCCCCCAAGTCTTTGACAGATGGCATGATTCCCTCTGCCTCTATGACTTTGCTCTGAAAGCAGATATCCTGGGTTGGAACAATGTAATTGTGCCAAGGTTTTGGAAGGGATCAAATGCAGTGAAGAGGGCTTGTTAGTCATGCTTGCCATATTTTTCCATATCAGTTTAATTTCCAAGGCCACAGAGATCCTTGTGCTCTATAACTATTGGGGATTTGATATCAAATCCAGGGAATGGATTTGTACAGCTTGGAATGACCATTAGCAAAGCAATGCACATCTAAAATGAATATGGCTTGCCTTCCCGTGTCATCCATGCTGCTGTGTGCCATCATTTGGTGCTCATTGGTGAAGTTCATACAATGACTCCAAGTTAACAGAAGCCTGACATGTTTATGGAGCTTCTCAGTCATCCTGGTCATAGATGTCTCAAAGATGCTTTCCCCCCCCCCTTCAAAAGTCAACTGGTTTGTTTGTTTTTTCAGGAAGGAAGAGGAGGAGGAGGTGGTGAGGAAGGGGAAGGAGGAGGAGGAGGAGGAGGAGGAGGAGGAGGAGGAGGAGGAGAAGAAGAAGAAGAAGAAGAAGAAGAAGAAGAAGAAGAAGAAGAAGAAGAAGAAGAAGAAGAAGAGGAAATAAATAAAAATAAACCTTTATTGTCAAAGTACAACATGTGTACATTGAGATTAGCTGAGCCTCCCCCTGTGCTCTCTCCCCCCAACACACAGTGACAACAAACCCTCCATCCCACCACACTATGTGAACGAAGAAGAAGAAGAAGAAGAAGAAGAAGAAGAAGAAGAAGAAGAAGAAGAAGAAGAAGAAGAAGAAGAAAATAAATAAATAAAAATAAACCTTTATTGTCAAAGTACATGTGTACATTGAGATTAGCTGAGCCTCCCCCTGTGCTCTCTCTCCCCCAACACACAGTGACAACAAACCCTCCATCCCACCACACTATGTGAACCAAGAAGAAGAAGAAGAAGAAGAAGAAGAAGAAGAAGAAGAAGAAGAAGAAGAAGAAGAAGAAGAAGAAGAAGAAGAAGAAGAAGAAGAAGAAGAAGAGGAGGAAATAAATAAAAATAAACCTTTATTGTCAAAGTACAACATGTGTACATTGAGATTAGCTGAGCCTCCCCCTGTGCTCTCTCCCCCCAACACAAAGTGACAACAAACCCTCCATCCCACCACACTATGTGAAAGAAGAAGAAGAAGAAGAAGAAGAAGAAGAAGAAGAAGAAGAAGAAGAAGAAGAAGAAGAAGAAGAAGAAGAAGAAGAAGAAGAAGAAGAAGAAGAAGAAGAAGAAGAAAGATTCTCTTGTTATGCAGAAAGGTTAATCAGTTGTGACTAGATGGTAACTGGGGTGGGAGGATAAGCTTCTTGGATGAAAACTGAAACATTGTCTTCTTCCTCAAAAAAAAAAAGTCCAGTTGCCTTTTGAAGAAAAAAAAAAGCACCTTTGAGACAAGCCTGACATAACATGTTCTGCCCAAATGAATAGGATAACCTGGTTCATATGACATACTGAGCTACATTTAGGCTAATCTGTTTTCTTGTGCAAACCCATTTCTCAGTTTGTGAATCTAAAAGCCACATTCACAAATGATTCAGAGTTAATTGTTCCCCAGTCCAGAATTGATTCAGTTGTGGTTCTGACCTTGTTTCTCACTCTAAACTTATTCTGGGGAAAGAGAGGGCAGGGAATAGAAAGGGGAATTTAAATACTGCTAAGTAAAATGCTAAGAACTTATTTTGGGACACTTTCCTCCATCCTCTCTGGGTGTCACTTAGAATTAGACAACTGGAAGAGGTCTTGGTTGCTTAAGGCTTCCAAATAGCATCGGTCTTCCACAGCCTGATGCAAAGGTTGCCACCTAATTGTAGTTCTTAAATCTGACAGGTGAAAATTACCATATACATGCAAAGCAATCAAATAAACTGCATTTAATTAATTTGATTTATGTTCAATTTAGTTGCACATAAATCAAATTTGCAATTTGTCCGGGCTCATTTGCTTTTTGGAATGAAGACTGCAGGATGCTACTGAAATGCCAAATGCTTGGAAGAAATAAAAAAAAAAACAAAACACAAGTCTGGCCTTTAATCCAACTCAGAGGTACATTTGGAAGATCCACTGTTAAGAAACCACTATGCTTGAAAGATGCCTGTCCAACCTTCAGCACTATCTACAGTGGAGGGTCATCAAAAATCAAATTTTATTATGGGATCTAAATCCTGCATATTTTGTATGTTTGTACAAAGGGGCAGGTGTTTAATCAGATACAGGTGATTCTGGTTGAATGACCACTCATTCAGCAACCCTTTGAACTTGTGACAGTGCTGAATGGTACTTTACAACCAGTCCTTGAAGTTCTGGCCATCATAGTGCCCTACAGTCATGTGATTATGATCTGGGCATTCGGCAACTGGTCTGGATTTTTAACCATCACAACATCCCACAGTCATGTGATCATGATTCGTGACGCTTCCTGCCAGCTTCTCACTAGCAACCAGAATCACCTGTATCTGATTAACAATATTTTCTAGGAGGTCCAGTTCCTCAGACAGTAGAAGTGAACTGTTTATGCAGGCTACTATGCCATTCTAGGTTTTTGCAGATTGCCTTCTTGGGAATCAGGTTCATGATAGTAACACTGTAAGGATGAGCAATGTGTTTTTAATTTGAATGGGAATACTAGACAGGAAAAAAAACTGTCCTCTATAACAGTAGTTCATTACCATAGTTAATTCAATGATTTCTATTCCATTGGTGCCCTGAACAAAAGTTTTTGAGATGCAATAAGCAAAATAACGGCTTATGAATACGGGCATCCATCACAAATTGAGGTACACGGGAGAATGTACAAAGCTTAGGAATTTGTGACCTGGACCAGAACCCATCTGGAAACTTTCTTGCAAAACTTTGCTTGCCAATCATGTTTACTTAATTTTCCACTTGCAATCTTTTTCACACACTGATCTGGGAGAAAGCAAATTTATGTCTTGCTGTTCTTCCCAGACCTGTTGAGACTGTCCTAGCAGCACAGCCTGATCAAATATTGTATGAAAATGAGAAAGGTAATAATAATAATACTTCAGCCATGTTGTATGGCTGTAGTATTATTATAATCCTTCTCATCTTCTCTACTACCCCCTCTTACTGGTATCATTTTTATGATTATTATTACTCTGTCGCTTTGCATGTACACTGAGAGCTTTTGAACCAGAGAAAAATCCCTTGCGTGTCTAATCATATTTGTCCAATAAAGTATTTTATTCTGATATGTCACACGATACCTGGGCTACAATAATCCAGAGAGCCATAAATGTCAGCCAAAGGTCTATGCTGCTACTCAGAAACCCAGACATCTAATGGCTTTCTAACTTCTTTCTATTAATTGAGAAGCTTTGCAAACTTTCAGACAGCACTTTCCCCCAGTTGTCTGTGCCATCATCACCAAAGTAGAAGAAGCAGCTTCTTGGATGAGAAGCAAAATGTCTCCAAGGAAAAACAAAGTCCAGTTGCCTTTTGAAAAAGCACAAGTAGAATTCTTCCTTTTCCAGATATTGTTGTCTGATCTGAATGCAATACAACCATGGGGAAAATGCTGTAAAAGTACAAGGAAGAGGAAGAACTGAGGCTTTTCTGGGAATATGTCCAGCATTTCTTTACAACTAAGTAATACACAATCTGCCTCTGCATATTTACAAAAGGAGGGCCAATTCCTCTCAGCTGAATGATCTAGACCAGGGATAGGCAACCTTGGCTCTTTTATGACTCGTGGATTTCAACTCCCAGAATTCCTGAGCCAGCATGGCTCAGCATGGAAACCTCTCCCTTTCTCCTCAGTACAGATGGCTCAGGAATTCTGGGAGTTGAAGTCCATGAGTCATAAAGCGGCCTAGGCCTAGACCAGGGGTAGGCAACCTTGGCTCTTTTATGACTCGTGGACTTCAACTCCCAGGATTCCTGAGCCAACATGGCTCAGTATGGAAACCTCTCCCTTTCTCCTCAGCACAGCTGGCTCAGGAATTCTGGGAGTTGAAGTCCATGAGTCATAAAGCGGCCTAGGCCTAGACCAGGGGTAGGCAACCTTGGCTCTTTTATGACTCGTGGACTTCAACTCCCAGGATTCCTGAGCCAACATGGCTCAGTATGGAAACCTCTCCCTTTCTCCTCAGCACAGCTGGCTCAGGAATTCTGGGAGTTGAAGTCCACGAGTCATAAAAGAGCCAAGGTTGCCTACCCCTGGTCTAACCAATGTTTCCATGGGGTTCTAAATAGAAACTCCACCAGCATAAACCACCGGATTGCCACTACAGCCTCCAAGCTAGCAGGGAAAGGGAGTCAATTTACCCCATTCTCACCTTCCCTACATCTGACATACATACAGAGAAGTTGCCATGTGATCAGCCAAACAGAAAGGATACTAGCAGATGCTGCCCAAACAACCTGACCGAAGAACGTCACGTTGGATGCCTAATTTGCATTCTGGACTGGCCATTGGTCAATTTATGCCTTTCTGCAGAGCCAAACTGTTCTGAAACAACAGGAGTGCCTTTTTGAGTGCTTCCAATATGGGCACCAGTTTGTGGGATTTTAGTTGCTAAGCAAACACACACACACTACTAAGGATTTTCAACCAGGTTGTAACATGCTTTAATTTTCATCTCCAACTACAGGAAGGGGGCAAGGCATTGCGCGTGAAGTGCCACATCCACCTCCTTCCTTCTCAGAACCCGCTTCATCCATAAACGTTGCTGCCCCTATGGTTAAAATCATTTCTATTACAGGTAGTCCTTGCCTTACGACTGCAATTGAGCCTAAAATTTCCATTGCCAAGCAAGAGAGTTGTTAAGTGAGCTTTTGCCCCACGTTATGACCTTTCTTGCCACAGTTGTGATTCATTTAACAATCTGTTAAGTGATTCACTACTCCAATTGTTAAGTTAGTTGTTAAGTGGATCTGGCTTCCCTATTTGACTTTGCGTGTCAGAAGGTCACAAAAGGTGATCATACGATGCCAGGACACCACAACTGTCATAAATATGAGTCAGGTGTGAAGAGTGTTTATCAGGTGACCATGGGGATGCTGTAATGGTCATAAGTCACTTTTTTCAATGCTGTTGTAACTTCGAATGTTCACTAAATGAACGGTTGTAAGTCGAAGACTACCTGTATATTGGGTATATTAAGCTATTGTTTTGTTTTTCACCTTTATTACTACCATTTTTATTTATTTTTTGCTGTTGCAGCCACCGCTACAAATGCTCTCAGTTTTTCTAAGCTACTTTCAGGTTGTTGTGCTAAGAAGGATAGAAATGCCTTATACTTCATTGATGTTTTAAAATTTGAATAATTTAAAAAAAACAACAATACTGGGATCTATTTGGATGACAAAACTGGAAACATGGATCACCAAGACCAATTTTTTTTTTATTAAAACTGAGCTTTCGTCAGCACCTGCTGTCGTCAGAGTATAAACCAGGATTGGGAAGCATGCTCTTGTAGTCTCTGTGAAGCCAACAGTTTAGCTAATGAGTGTGTTACGGGTCTATTTGGCCCCCACCCTCCCACAATCAATTAAATCGATCTTATTTCCATTGGGCTGGCTGACGTCTGTTTAAGTTTTGGCACTTTGCCCCTCTCTACTCACCCCGCCGACCAGGAGCATTCGTCTTCGTCTTGTTTAGTCTTGGTGATCCGTGTTTCCAGCAATGTTTTCAGGAAAATTAAATGTATACATATATATAGATAGATTAGCATGAATGATTCTGTGGCTTCTTTCACTGAGCAAGGAGTCAGGCTGGATGATTGATGAGGTCCCTTCCTATTCACACAGTGAATTCACTCAATAGAATTCATTCCAATTTATGCGTGTATGCATCCCTCCACGCGTACATGTGCTAGGAAAGTTAAGGGAAATGCAACAAGGGAGAAGAGGTACTGTAGCTACACTCCTGCCTATGGCTCTCCAAGAAATGGCTCCCTATGTTCATACAGTTTATTTCATAGAATTATTGATAGTTCACACAATATACTGAACCCGAAACTAGTCAAACAGGCTGTTTCTTCACCCCCAGCACCGCCCCAGATATAAACTGAGGCTAACTCCAACCTGGCCCATTGCTGCATCTGCAATCAATCTGGTTAAACCCCCACAGACAGAAGGATCATCATTCAATTTGAGAGCGCTTAATCAGAGGAAAGTCACATGAGTTACAGTCTCACCCACATAGTCTGAGGGACACCAAAGGTATGGAAGATGAACTCTGGCACCCATTTCTAGAACAATTTTTTCTCCTTATCACATGTCATCAAGCTGTTCCTGGCTAGTGGTTGACTGAGCTATCACCAAGTTTGCACTTAAGGCTATTAGGGTCTATGGGGTATACCAATCCATGCTCTCATTGGAAAAAACTCAACTGAGATGTCCATCCTAATGCAGCAACAACTTCACCAGCCTTCAAGACAAGTAGCACTTCCTTGATTCACTTCAAACCCTTACACTACAATCATATGCATATATCATTTACCTCCAGGATCGTTGTAGCAAAATGTGCTAAGATATTAAGCTGGGAGCAACTTCCAAAACTCTGCTTTGGAAGTCTTTGTATAAGACAGATTTGAATAAGATCAACAGAGACTGTATATTAAATATGAAGCTATTTATACACATTGGATCAAGGAGCCCAATAACTTTTTACAGCATTGTTGGAAAACATGGTAGGAAGACTCTGCATCGGCTTTGTGAATTGCCCAGCATAACTTCGTTTTCCTTTCTTAAAAGTGCTGATGGAAAAGCAGGAAGTGGATGAGTGGAATGCACTGGTTGGAAAACACAAAACACTGGACCAGTCTTATGTTTAATAGATGAACAAAACGTCTCTGAACCAGCCTTATTCGTATTCGTGTCTCCAGACATGGACCTTTCACTGGTTTCTTCAGTACTAAAGACTTGAATCATAAACCCTGAAGTCAGATGAAATTGTAGAAATTATGGTCTTGAACTTGCAGTGGTTAGTTATGTGGATGTTCCATTTCCTGGAATGTGGGACACTTAAAAACAGATGCGTGAAAGTGTCCTGGCCAGTAGGTGACCCAACCATGTAACCAGTGCTCAGACTTGATCAATGCTTCCTTGTTTTCATCTACTGCTACCACATCAAAAAATATAATTCAGGGCTCTTATGGTTTTCTCTTTTTTTATTGCATTAGGAAACAAAAAAAAACCATTAAAGCATTAAGACAGCCCTTTTATGTCCCTGCCAAGAGGATATAGTTGATTTACAGATATGCTGCCGGATAGAGTTTCCTTGCTGAACCGTTCCTCTTAACCTTCGCTCTCGTTCACACGTGCTCTCTCTCTCGCTCTCTCTCTCTCTCCTTTGCCCGTTGATTTGAAAGTTGATCAGGGAGAAAGTTCACCGGGCAGCATGCGCATGCGTGGATCATTTGTTTCACAGTGTTATGGCTACTCCATGCCACTTCGGAGGATTTGATTGGCTGCGATCAGCATGACGCTGATAATAAAGGCCATAGCAAAAGCGCATATTAAGCTCTTCCGTACACAGGTCTGTCGGTTTTGTTTCTGGGAATGCACTGGGGGGGGGGAGAAAAAGGGAAGGGTTAAAAACAATTCTTTCTGTTTTAAAAACAGACACTTTTTTTTTGAACAATTTTTATCTGGCCTACAAAGGAGGAATCAAATAGCAATAACATGTAGACTTATATACCACCCCTTTACAGTCCTCTCTAAGCGGTTTGCCGAGTGGGCATGTTGTCCCCAACAATCTGGATCCTTGTTTTACCGACCTTGGAAGGATGGAAAACTGAGTCAACCTTGAGATGGTCAGGATTGAACTCCTGGCAGTGCTCAGAGTTAGCCTGCAATATTGCATTCTAACCAGTGCACCACCAAGACTGCAAATGCAACTGAGATTGCCCATGGGGAAAATAGATGTGGCTCAGGATTGAATTATTGTGCTCTAGAAGTGGCTAGTATTTACTAAGTACAGAAAAGTAAAAAGCTGAGGCTGTAAGTTTACTTTGCAAATTACTGCACTGAAAAAAGTTGGAAGTCAATGCTCCCCCTCTCTTTTCCTCTTTATTCCATACTAATCCCTTTCTTTCTCCTTCCCATTTCCCTACTGTCTTTATTTTCATTTCTATTTTAGATCATACAATTACAGAATCATTGGGCTGGAAGGGACCTTGGAGGTCTTCTAGTCCAAACCCCTGCTCAAGCAGGCGACTCTGTACTATTCTGGACAAATGGCTGTCCAGTCTCTTCTTGAAAGTCTTTTATTGTTTATTATGATAATCCTAAGAAAACTCTGAAATAATAAAAAAAGAAATATTGGGTTCTTGTTGCCATGCATCATTAGTGCAACTGATAATGTTAACTTTGCATTATAATAGAAAGTCTACAGGAAAAATACCCAACAACTTCAGAGATCACCAAGAGACCAATATCTTCCAGGTGAGCTTTTAAAAACGCTCTCAAAAGGAAAGTCGGGAGAAAAGAAGCATTAAGCCACATGATGGCAGTAGATCCTGACAATTTTCTCAACTACTAGGTCTACATGTTGTGTAAAGCCATGATTTAAGTAATTTGTTAAATAAACCACATCTGTATGAGTTCAAACTATCTTCTTGGCCATGGAGTGCAATTTACCAAGCACAATAAATGAGTTTAGTCAACACACTCAGCCACAAGCATTGTGGCTTCATGCAATCTATAAACTCAAACTATGATTTGCAACCTTGGTGCCTGAGTAACAGATCTGATTTTTTTAAAAATCTATGATTAGGAATCCCCCCTTTTTTAAAAATAGGATCGCCATGTGTTTTATCTGACAGAGAAAAATCCTCTATTGCAACTTTCTTCAACTTGGGCTCCATCTAAAAAGGTGGACTTCAGCATCCAGAATCCTTCATATTGCTGCAGGATATTTCATTGGGAGAAAGTTGTTCTGTCTAAAACAGGGGCCTTCAAACTTAGCCCTTTTATGACTTGTGGACTTCAACTCCCAAAATTCCTCAGCCAGGCACACTGGCTGAGGAATTCTGGGAGTAGAAGTCCACAAGTCATAAAAGAGCCAAGTTTGAAGACTCCTGGTCTAACAGGTTGTTCATTCCTAGTTTGTTTTAAAGATAAAAGAACCACAAAAAGAGAGAGGAAGCAAGGTAATGGTCTTTGGTGGTTCCTTCACTTTATTAAATAGCATAGCTAGGCTCTACTATGTTCAACAGAACTTATTCCATATAGGAGTAGACTTGTTACTGGTTGCTTAGAGACTGTTCAAACTTACAAAATAGATTCCCCAAAGGTACTTATGACCTGGATTCAAATTTCTGATGGTAGTCCCTCTGCCTTCCACGGTCATATTTTAGATGCTTGACAACTGACCCACATTGATGGTTGTTTGCAGTGTCCCTGAAGCGGCAGAGTCAAAAGAGTAATTACCCTAGAATCTCTACATAGACACAAAGTGACTCAGTCCAACCTCCCCTTAACTTCCGTTAACCCTTATCGAGCACCAAAATAGTGCTAACTGTGAGATTCCTGTGCATAGTGCATCGTTCCATTAAATCAGTTTAATTGGAAATTCACGTGTGGTCCTGGTCTTTCACATTCTATAGTCCCACAATCATGTGACCACAATTCATGATTTTCTTTGCTGGAAACCAGTGTTTACTTCTGGCCATTGTGGACAATGGTTCACTTAATGGCCATGGCATTCATTTAATGACTGCACCATTTGCTTTACGAACATCACATTTAAGTAACGACTGCTGCAAAAAAAATGGGAAATCGGATTTGGTCATGTGATTGCCTCAACTTACAACTTTCATAACATATGGCAGAAGTTCCAGGCTCCCTTATGGAAGAAAGTTGAGGACTACCTGTACAAGTGAAACATTTCACTTATTCAATGTGCTGTGAGGAAGAAGAAAGTCAAATCATTTTATGTGCTATATGGATGACAGAAACCCACCTTCAAATTCTGTTTGACAATTTCCAGAGTTCTCGTTTAAACTCTCCTCTTCATTGATGATAATATTTTCAATGTCCTTCATTGTTAAGTGGTCCTGGAATGCATGGTAGATGATTTGTTTAAGCTCCTCCAATGTTATCCGTTGCATGTCAAACTGGGGGGAAAATGAGAATTTAGTCAGAATTTGCACTAAAGCACTATCAAATGTTCTTGGACTTTGCCCAAATCTGCCCCCCCACAATTTCAAAAGAGATATACTGTATGCCCATGACGAAATGGCCTCTTCTTTGTTGAGCTTCTTTGGAGCTTAAAACCAAGCTAGGGGTTAGTCAGTGAAATGGAACCTCCCAAATCCAATAACCAACTTTCATTGGGTTAAAATTGTACAGCTCTTGAGATCACCTCAGAGTGTCTGTGAAATCTGCACTTTTTTTTAATATCAATTGTTTGGCATCCCTCCAAAAAAGCCTGTCACAAATATGACTGTAAGAAGGTTAGCTGGATGGTCCTTTGGAGGCTGACCTTCTCAGTGTGAGATGCAGTGGTGTGGCTATGGAATCTATGCAGAGATATAATTTCTTTGGTTATGTCATGAAGCGCCATTTTGAAGAACCTGCCAAAGCCATGTCTACATGGAGGTTGGCTGAATAATAAGAAAATATAGACAGGAAGAGGTAGCCTTCTAGTGTTTATGGAGATTCTCAATCAGCCAAGTCATGGTTGTCCCAAAGGTACTGTTGTGATTCAGGGTCAGCCTGTGGGTCCGGCAGCCGGGTCGGATGACTCGGATGACTCAGACGAGGGGGAGGAGGAGGGTGTTGAAGACGAACTTGCTGATGATGGCTTGGAGGCTTCGCAGAGCCCCCAGCCAGGGCCCTCTTACTTGGTGGAGACTCAGCTACGCGAGCCCGACAGTGCGGATGATGATGACCCACAGCTGGCCCTGTTCAAGGACGCCCGACGCAGGAGGCAGTCAAGCAGGAGCAAGCAGAGAAAGGCTGTGGGACTTCTCGGAAGGAGGCACAGGGAGGCCACGCCCTGAACTCTAATAAAGGGAGTGTTTGGGGAAGGGCTGGTTGCTGAAAGCAACCGCTCCGTTTGAGGATCAAAGCTCCGGTATCTTGTTTCATGTTTTGTTGTTTGTTTGTGTAATAAACTTGGCAGACGTTTTCCAGCCTCAGACGCTTTCCAGCCTCTGCCGTTTGTACAGGGGTTGCCTTTCTGCAAGGCCGGTAGCAGGCTGGTACAGAACAGGTACTTTTCCAAAAGGCAACTAGACTTAAGTGAACTGAACTGAAGAAGCTTCTTGGATGAGAAGTGAAACGTTTTCGAGGGGGGAAAAAAAACCAAGAAATTTCCAGTTGTCTTTTTGAAAGACTCCTTTGTGATAGTCTTCTAATCCAACCCCATCTGAGCAGGACACCCAAGACCCAACACACCCAACACAAGGAAGCAAGCATTTTATCCCGGGATAGCAACAAATTGGGCCTCCTGAATGAACACAATAGTTATCCATGTACATATATAATTATAGATATAGATACATAAACATCTAACTTAAAAAAAACCACATAATCCACTTCTGTACTTTCCTCACAAACCCATTAACTACTTCTTATTCTTTTATGTCATTGCAATCATTATTTAAATATTCTGTTATCTCCCTTTATTTAATCTGTAAAATCCTTTCATCATTTTGCAATAAATTTTCAGTGACAACATTTGAAGAGGTCAGGGAAATGAGCAGTTCCTTTGAGAACTCATAATAGAATACTGATTGGTGAGTTCTCTACGGATTCTGTATATTTTTGTGACTTAGATATTATATGTTGTAGCTCAACAAAGAGCAAAAATCTCAAACCTCTGCATGGTAGTGGTGATGATAAGCAACAATCACAATAACTGCAGAAACCTAAGTGGCATAGACCGCAGTGTGGCAGAAATACAAGCTACATCAAGTGTCAGATCTTAAACTCTAAAACTGGTTGATGCAAGTTACACATTTTAAAGAGTGAGCTTGATAGAAAACTGAAAAGATTGTTTTCCTGTCCCCCCACAAGAAGTAGCAGAACACATTTTTTTTAAAGCAACCCCAAGGAACTGTGGTTGTCACAAATGGCACTAGCTTTTTATAGTAACTCCAGCTGCAAGAGAAAAGAAATGCAGAGTTTGTAAATCACTCAGTTTATGGCTTGGTAAATCAGCCAGTCAGGTGGGCATCACTGTCAACCGTGAAGGATAAAGGATAAAAGTGATTGATTGATTGCTATTTTTAGTAGTGACTGTGCAGGTGAATTGCAAAGCTGCTGGTTGGATGTGTGATAACGAAAAGGTAATGAAGCCAACTTTCCAACACCAAGTCTTTTTTTAAAAAGTTTTTTTTTTATAGCACAATTTTCAGTGGGTCACACAAAAGAAACTAAAAAAAAAAGCCCTTGCAATTATTACTTAGAACTCTGCATTGCACAAAGGGCATACTGTATTTTAAAACAGAAACAGAAAACCAGTCTTCTGAATAAGGATGAAAACAGCCAAAAATGATGGAAGTTATTTCAAATTATTTGGAGGGTCAGAAGCTGTGCTGAATGCTCTTTCTTTCAGATATGAGGTATAAGGTTGCTACGGCCAGAACTGTAAAGAAAATAAATAAATACAGGTATTCCTCATTTACTGATTAAAATTGGAATAGGCAACTCTGTTACTAAATGATGTGGTCATAAAATGAAACATCACGTGACCTTGCCTGAGTTACAATGTGAATTAATCAATTCTAGATGCAACTAAGCAAACCACCATGGACCATTAAGCACAATGCCACATGACCATGACTTGTGACTTCCTGCTGGCTTCCCCATTGACTTTGCTTGTCACGGTCGGAAGCTCGCAGGGAAGGCTGCAAATACACATGGCGATGTTGCAATGGCTGCAACTCTGAGGACTCGTCGTAAGTCTCCTTTTCAATATTGTCATAACTTTGAACAGTCCCTGAACAAGTGGTTGGTGGGGGAAGATTAGAAGCGACTTTTGCTGGCTAGGTTTCAGCAAGTGACAAAATGTAGTTGCCTGTAGCTACTCTGAGAAGCTAAGAATAATCCTGGTTATTCAAGAGGATTCCAGGACAGTTTTCTATAACAGAAAGACTGCAGATGAAGAAAATGGTGTTTTCTTCTATACTGTTGTCAAGAAAACAACACCAAAGTTGACCTTGACTCAAAGAAAATATTGCATGGCCTCAAACGCTAAGTAATATCAGTTACGATATCAGATATCAATATCCCAGATCGTCCTAGTGGACGATCACTTGACTCTGAGCCAGCAGTGTGTAGCAGCTACCAAAAATGCTAATACAATCCTGGGTTCTATAAACAGAAGCATAAATCAAGATCACACAAAGTATTATTACCGCTTTATAAAGCCCTAGTGTGAGACCACACCTGGAATACTGTAGCCAAGTTTGGTCACTATATCACAACAAAGATGTTGAGAGTTTGGGAAAAATTCAGAGAAGAGCAACTAAGATGATCAAAGGGCTGGAGACTAAAACATAGGAAGAACGGCTGCAGGACTTGGGTTTGGCTAGTCTAAAGAAAAGAAGAAATAGGGGAGACATGATAGCAGTGTTCCAGTATCTGAGGGGCTGCCACAAGGCAGAGGGGGGCCAGGTTTTTCACCAAAGCACCAGAGGGAAGGACGAGAAACAATGGTTGGAAACTGATAAAAGAGAGAAGCAACCTGGAATTAAGGAGAAACTTCCTGACAGTGAGGACAATCAACCAGTGGAACAGCTTATCCCCAGAGATCATGGGTGCTCCATCACTGGAGATTTTCAAGAGGAGACTGGACATTCACCTGTTTGAGATGGTATAGGTTCTCCTGCTTAAGCAGGGGGCTGGACTAGAAGACCTCCAAGATCCCTTCCAATTCTATTCTATTCTGTTCTGTTCTGTTCTGTTCTGTTCTGTTCTATTCTGATTTGGATGGAAGACCACTTAGAGCAATGTTGTTCAACCTTGGCAGCTTGAAGATGTGTGTACTTCAACTCCCATAATTCCCCAGCCAGCATGCTGGAGAATTGAATTCATTGAATTCACTGTGCTTCCTATTCAAGCTTTTAAAACAGTGAGATTAGGTCATGATGTTCTCTAGTCTCACTTACCAGAAGTTATAAGTAGTTCTTGACTTATGACCATAATTGGAACCAGAATTTCTGTCTTACATCCTTGTGGTCATAAATCAAGTTGGACCTGATGATACAACAATTTGTTGTTAAATGAATCACTATGGTTGTTAATTGAATCTACCTTTCCCCAATGGGCATTTTTGCCAAAAAAAAATTTTGTTACCTTAGAGTATTGGATATAAAATAGAGGTGGAAAAAATGGATGTTCTATCATTAGTTTCATCTTAAATTATTGATATAATGAACATTATTTGGCTTTTTCACTTAAAATTAGGTATACTCAGGTTTCTTCTCAAATCGTATAAATCTTTGCTTATTACTGATCTTTTAAAACTGACCTGGAAAATTTTGTTTAGAGAATGAGAGAAAGTGCTATAAATTAGTATTGGTGCGAAACGAAACCCTCCAGCAATTTTTGACAATCTTTCTGCTTTCCTGGGAAAGATACTGCTTTTTTTGGCCTCTTACCAAGGTCATTTTAATCATTTCCATGAATAATCTTTGGGAAACATCCATCAGAGCTGAAAGCCTTTCTTCTTTGCAGAGATTCTTGGAATAATCTCACAACCAAGAGAGATGGCAGGATCCATTGATCCACTGATCATTCTAAGGAAGGTTTGAAGTGAATAAGGCATAGTAGATGCCCTAAGCTTTGAATCTGTGGGCCAAAGGAACACAACATGAGGATTTCTTGGCAATAGTTCAGATCTGATTTTCCACTGAGTTTTTTTAGAGTTTTTATTCCTGACTTTTCACAATAGACTATAGCCCTGGTGATTTCTTATTTAAGAATTAACTTAGCCTAGCTCTTGCTTAGTATCTGAATCTTGACCAGGGGGTCAAAATACTCCACTTGATAAGATGGGGCAGGAACAGATTTATACCATATGGACACCTGCAGATAATATAGGTAGTCCTCAACGTACAACCATAATTGAGCCCAAAATTTATCTTGCTAAGCGAGATACTTGTTATGTGACTTTTGCTCCATTTTGTGACCTTTCTTGTCACACTTGTTAAGTGAATCACTGCAGTTATTAAGTTAGTAACGGTTATTAAGTGAATCTAGCTTCCCCATTAACTTTGCTTATCAGAACGTCACAAAAGGTGATGACATGATTCTTTTGTGTCCTCTTTGTCACCATCCTAAAATGGTAGAGGCTTTTTTCCCCCACAGCTAAAAGGGGCTGTAAACAGGCAAGAAATATCGGAGAAAATGAATGTGTTCTCCTTCATGCTTGTCGAGCTTCATGGCTTTCATTTCTAGAGGACCCAAATGGGATTTTGAGGAGTGCTTCTAAGGGATGCGGTGGCTCAGTGGGTTAGGACGCTGAGCTTGTCGATCACAAGGTCGGCACTTTGGTGGGTTGAATCCCGAGTGCCACATAACAGAGTGAGCGCCTTTTACTCGTCCCAGCTTCTGCCAACCTAGCAGTTTGAAAGCACGTAAAAATGTAAGTAGAAAAATAGGGACCACTACGGTGGGAAGGTAATAGCGTTCCATGCACCTTTGGCATCCAGTCATGCCGGCCACATGACCACGGAGACGTCCTCGGACAAGCGCTGGCTCTTCGGCTTTGAAACGGAGATGAGCACCGGCCCCTAGAGTCAGAAACGACTAGCACGCATGTGCGGGGGAACCTTTACCTTTACCTTTTTCTAAGGGTTGCTGACTAGGGTGTCTTCCTGGAGGATCTGACAAAGCTTTATGAAGTGGTGCTATTGGAAGTGAGTGCTCACCAAAGCCTCGGGGAGTTGCTAAGGAGGAGACTTTGAATGTATTCATCAGGAGCTTTAAAGGGCTAGTGATAGCCAAGGAGATGAGCAGCTTGTTCTCCTTCAGTGTTTACCAAAGCTTTGAAGAGTAATGTCAGTGGAAGTGAGCAGTGTTCTCCACTAAAGCTTTGTCCAAGGGTTTAACTAAAATATTAATTAAAAACAAATCCCTACAAGTTACTTCTTCAGACTCTGCTGAAGTACGGTCCTAAATAAGCAAATATCAGCAGTTACATTGGCAAAATCTTGGGGAAATATCTCACAACAAATAGAAAATCTTCTTGACTTGTCCCCCAAAATTAAACAGATTACTCCAGTGTTTCTAGGTTGGCTGGGGAATTCTGGGAGTTGAAGTACACACATCTTCAAACTGCTAAGGTTAAGAAACACAGGGTTATGCTTAGCAAAGCTGCTGAAACAGATCTCACCAATATATAATAAGTGCAATGATGCTTTGCCAACTTTGTAGCCACAACGTAGACCAGCAGCCCCCAACCTTTTGGGCACCAGGGACCAGTTCCATGGAGAGAAGTTTTTTTCCACGGACCAAGGGGAGCAGCCTGCATCCCACAGATGGGGCTTTGCTTGTTTGTGCGGCCTGGCTTCTGGCATGCTGCGGCCTGGTGCCAGTCCATGGACTGGGGGTTGGGGACCCTTGATGTAGACTCAAATACGTGCTCTTACACAAAACTAGCCATATTTCTCCATTCCCAGCCATTTCTTCTGGCACTTTCATTTCTTTGAGCATTTTCATATCTCAAGTGTACAGGATTGGTGAATAAATTGTGAAGCACGGTGGTGAAGCAAATATTCAGAAAGTGTTATGTAGAGATAGTCTTTGACTTAGGACAGGTTGCTTAGCAAGCATTAAAAGTTACCACAGACCCTTAAAAATGGTACTTATGACCCAGATTCAAACTTCCAACAGCTGCCTCCCCGGTGATGTGATTGCATTTTGGGAGCTGGCAACCATTTGCACTGCAGCCATTTGCAGTGTCCAATAGTCACATGACTGCAATTTACAACACTTATTTTTTACCAGAAATTGATATTTACTTCTGATTTCCAACAAAAAGCACATATTGCAGACAATGGGTTCAGTTAATGACCACTTTAAGACTGCCATAAAAAAACGTAAAATCAGGTTAGTCATGTGATGACCCACTTAATGACTGGCATCGCTTATTGCCATAATTCCAAGCTTGATTACGGTTGTAAGTCGAAGACTTCCTATAAACTACAAGGACAGAAACATTCCTTAAGTCCTCTGAAAGCAGATAATATTAAGAAGAGACTTAGACTGATTCATCTCCGACTCACCGGGGTATAAGAGGAAAAGGAACAGAAGCACAGACTTGCAAGGTTCTGTGCACCTGTCTCAATCAAGTATACTTCAAGCCTTGGTGTGGAGTTGAATTTCCTCATCTGGTCTACTGTGTAAGTGAGGAGATACTCAGCACTGCCTCATATATTAATTAAATAAAATAAATAAAATAAATATATGTTTTTTCCCCCAAAAGTTAATTGGACTTTCTTAATATTTTCTTTAAATCCTTTCATTCCCCACCAATCAGATAGAACTGAAGAGGTTTCTTGGATGAGAAGCAAAATGTTTTCAAAGAAGACACCAAGAGAGTCCAATTGCCTTTATTTTTTTGAGGGGGGAACCCCACACCTTAGGGACAACCATGACCTGGATGATTGACAATCATCCATAGACACTCAGCACTGCATTCTCAAATCACTCTCAGGATATGCAAGGAGACAGGGCTGAGGAAACAAACAGACTTTAGCTGGATGTCAGGAAGATGGGTCAAGATAGAGGATGACTCTCATCCCTGAATCTGGAACACCTGTGGTGGATCACATGTGGGTCTCAACAGACCACATTTTTGTAAGGTTCTAGAGGGCAACTGAGTGTCAGCAAACAGCAATGGGGAAACACAACTCTTGCCTGCCATCTAGTGGTCAAGTAGATTTTTTCAGTCTTGATGTAGTAGACGTATAATAATGTCATTCATCCCCAGCAAAATACAGAAGGGTCACCATGATTAGGAGAAGAGATTCTAGTGACCAACTATTAGCTACAAAACTGAGTGAGGTTTTAATCCCTAGTGCAGGGGTAAGCAACCTTGGCTCTTTTATGACTCATGGACTTCAACTCCCAGAATTCCTGAGCCAGCATTCTGGGAGTTGAAGTCCATGAGTCATAAAAGAGCCAAGGTTGCCTACCCCTGCCCTAGTGGTTGACTTGCAGAAATCACTGCTCATGTATGAGCCATCTGCCAATTGGTTTAAAAGAGATTTGTTTCCCCTCCCTTAAGAATGACAGATGACATTAGCAAGTAATAACTGTCAGCTGCTTTCTCTTTCACAGTGGGATGATACATCTATGAGTCATACCAATTGCTTTGGTGTACTTAGACTGATATGTTTTTTTAAAAAATAAACAACCAAGTTTATTTAGACTAGGTTTAAAATATTTTTTTTAAAAAAAATGTTGAAGTGGGAACTAAGTATCTCAAGATACCTCCATGGATGGATGGATTTATTAATTTATTTAGCACAGGGCACCATGGGATGGAATAAAGCTGTGGTTGCACAAGGTGCAAATAGCCGCAACCAAAAATAAAACAGAACTAAACCAAACCCTAATCATTCTTCCCTTCAGTTAGGGAGAGCAATGGCAACTGAAACACTTCAATAATAGAATCACATAATAGGACAAAGGTCTGCAGGATCCAATTTGGGTCAGTCCCTGAGCCCAGAGGTTTAGTCTTCTGAGCTTTTAGACTTGGACCCATCTTCAGGGGACTTCTCTCTCCCCGAATGTGTGCTTTGGACTATTCCATGCATAGTATTTATGTGGTGCCTGGTTCTGTGTGGCCCCCTAGCTGTTGATTGGGGTATTGATGGCTGGCCACTAAGTCATTGGCTGTTGTCTCCTTGTGCTGCCAAGTCCTTGGCTCCTAGATACCTGATAAGCCAGGCATGTCAAACTCACGACATCATGTGACATCGCACAACATATTGGGACTTTTTCCACATTGCTGGCAATGGGGTGGTCGCGGTTTTGGCGTGATGCATCTGGCCCGTGGGCTGGCAGTTTGACATGCCTGTGATAAGCTGATGGTAAATCAGCACTTCTGTTAACTGAAGCACAAGGAAACTATGGCCAACAACTTAATAGCTGGCCATCGACACCCCAATCAACAGCCAAAAAGCCACACACAACCGGGCACTATATATATACTACACATAGAATACACCAAAGCACACATTCTGGTGAAAGAGAAGTTCTCTGAGGATGGGCTTCAGCAGGAGTCTGAAAGCTTGAAAGATTAAACCTGTGGTCCCAGTGACCAATCCAGAATGGATCCTGCAACAGGCATATTTGCCTTCATTCATGAAATAGAGGTCTCTCTTAAATCAATGGAGGTGACCTCCCTTACTTTAAGGTCACTGAGCAGAAGTGGAAGACATCTATTGGGCATATTCTAGAACAGGGGTGTCAAACTGGCAGTGTGCGGGCTGGATGTGTCACGCACAGGCCATGATCATCCTGGCTCCGCAAAGGCAGGAAATGTTGTGATATATCACGGTACATCATGTGACGTGATTGAGTTTGACACCCGTGTTCTAGAACCAAACCATAACTGGGATCAGTTCCAAGCTCAACCCCAAGGCAGGAACTGAAATTAAATGATCCCCCCAAAAAGGCTTCCAGCTTCTACTTGAACATACACGTAAAAGGATGTCCATCCCCTTCCTTGATAACTTTTACTGCTATGAAGTAAAGATCAGCTTTTACTGTTAGGAATCTTATCCTAAGATTCAGCTGGAATCTACCTTCCCATAACTTAAATCCTGGATTCTATATTCTGCATTCTAGAATATGAAAGAACAAGTCTTGACCTTCAGCATGAAATTCCTTTCAGGTATTTGACAAAACGCTATCACATTTCTTGAAGGGTGAATTCATTTAGTCTTCAGGACTGCAAATGTAATCAAAGATTTTTAATGCCCCTCGTGGCCCCACAACTGTTCTTCACATTTTCCTCCAAGCAAAAATGACCCAGAAAGCAAGAAGTGGATTTTTTTAGAGATATTTGTAATTAAGAATGATGAAATATCCAAGATTTAGAAATGAGCTTAACAAAACAAAGGAAAAAAAATAGCCATGAAATGGCTTTGGGATTGCTGTCATCCAATTTAATTCCGAATGCATTGTTTCAGATGGAAAGAGAAGGAAGGAAATCTCACTAAAGTCTTCATAGATGGAAAAATAATGTTTTGCTCTTTTATTACAACCATATGCTGCATTTTGTGAGAATAACCTCTCTTTCCTGGTACTGTCACCTCTCTAACATTGCAGTCCTCCAATTAAATCTTAAAGGGGTGCCTTTCATGGACCTTTCTCAAATCATTAAGCATGAGAAGCTGGGGAAGTTGCAAAGTGATGGCAAGATACATCAGGCAGACAGCAGTAGCATTTTACTACCATCTGGAACAAGGAAGTATGCTTAAAAACAAAGGAAAACAAAACTCTATAAATATATTTTTAAACCTCTTAAAAAGAGCTAGGAAAACAGTTTTTCCTGCTCTTTGTTCTGTGCAAAAAATGCCCCGTTTCGAATGCACAACTAGGATCTTACCAGTCTATTTTTCAAAAACCTCCAGTGATGGTGTCTTCCAGTACTTGAGGGGCTGTTACAAAGAAGAGGGGATTATCTTATTCTCTAGGGCAGGGGTCCCCAACCCCCAGTCTGTGGACCAGTACCGGACCGTGGCATGCCGGCAACCGGTCCGCACAAACAAGCAAAGCCCCATCCGCGGGATGCAGGCACCACACAAAACTACGCACCCTCCGGTCCACAGAAAAACCTCTCTCCATGGAACTGGTCCCTGGTGCCCAAAAAGATTGAGGAACTCTTCTCTAGGGCACCAGAGGACAGAACAAGAATTAATGGGAGGAAGCTTGTTAAAGAGAGATCCAGCCTAAAAGTAAGAAGACGTTTTCTGACCATGGGAACAATTAATCAGTGGAACAGCTTACCTCCGGACGTTGTGGATGCTCCATTGGTGGAGGTTTTGAAAAGTAGACTGGTAGATCCTACCAAGCTTTTGGACCCCTGCTGGAGCCCATCTTTGTGGCACTTCTCTCTAGCAGAGAGTGCGCTTTGGGCTCTTCTCTGTGTGGTATTTATATGGTGCCCGTTGTATGTGGCTTTCTAGATGTTGATGGGTGTTGATGGCTGGGCGGCGGTTGTTTGCTTGTGGTGACAAGCTCTCACCTCCAAAGGTAAAAGGTAAAGGTTCCCCCGCACATGCGTGCTAGTCGTTTCCAACTCTAGGGGCCAGTGCTCATCTCCGTTTCAAAGCCGAAGAGCCAGCGCTTGTCCGAGGACTTCTCCATGGTCATGTGGCCAGCATGACTAGACGCCAAAGGCGCACGGAATGCTGTTACCTTCTCACCGTAATGGTCCCTATTTTTCTACTTCCATTTTTACGTGCTTTCGAACTGCTAGGTTGGCAGAAGCTGGGACGAGTAACTGGTGCTCACTCTGTTACGCGGCACTCGGGATTCGACCCACCAAACTGCCGACCTTCTGATCGACAAGCTCAGCGTCCTAACCCACAGAGCCACCGCGTCCCTACCTCACCTCCAAAGTGCTTGATAAACTGGTGGTACTTAGGAGGTGAGGACTTAAGTGTTTAGTATAAGCATGAGTCTGAAAGCTGGGCAGACAAAACCTCTGGTCCTCGTGACTGACCCAGTTTGGATCCTGCAATATTATCCTGGGACGTGTATATTCACCTTCATTTGTGGCAGATCCTAGTTGTGCATTCAAAACTGGGCATTTTTGCACAGAGCATGGAGCAGACATTCTATTTCTGTATCTTCCTGTCCAAGTTCAGAGACTGGTGTTAGGACTCATATCTGCACACTATGTGAAAGCTTCCCCTGCTGTTCCCTGTTGATTCTCCTTTCTCAACCTGCTATTTCCCCAGCTCCCACTCCTGAGAATTGCTTGTCATGACAGAAACCAACCAAGAGCAGCAACTACCTCCAAAATAGCAACTGCACCAAGCTGAGTCGCCTGGCCTTTTTGGCATATTCTGCTGTTTAGTTCTGAAAGGTGTTTTAATTTTGTAGAACTACGCGTCATTTCCTGCCGAGCATGTTTCTGCTTTGGCAACTTGCCCTTCTTGGAGTCATTGCCAGAATACTAATGAGAAGGTTACCATGGAAATAGAAGCATTATTTGCTGCTGCATAAGACACCAGTTTTTCATGAAATACATCCCAAGGTGTGATTGTCTCACTGATGAAAGATCTGCAAAGTTGGGCAAAATCTCTCTCACACACATACACACATGTAACAACCCTAGCCCAATGTCTTATTACGAGGAACAGAATCCCTGAAAATTGAAGCCACAAAGAAGAGGGGGGGTCAACTATTTTCCAAAGCACCAGAATTCAGGACAAGAAGCAATCTAGAACTAAGGAGAAATTTCCTGACAGAACAATTAATCAGTGGGATAACTTGCCTCCAGAAGTTGTGAATGCTCCAATATTGGAGGTTTTTAAGAAGCTATTGGAGAACCATTTGTCTGAAACAGGGTTTCCTGCTTGAGCAGGGAGCCGGACCAGAACAGGGTCCCCAACCCCAAGTCCGTGGACTGGCACCTGTCCACAGCATGACAGCAAGTGGGCTGCACAAACAAGCAAAGCTCCATCCTCGGGATGCAGGCAGTATTCAAAACCACATTCCCTCTGGTCCGTGGAAAATTCTTTCTCCATGGCACTGGTCCCTGGTGTCCAAAAGGTTGGGGGTATTTGGACTAGAAGACCTTCAAGGCCATTTCCAACTCTGTTATTCGGTTCTGTTCTGAAAAAGGAATATTTTAACCTTGAAGTAAATTACGATTTCTTCTCCGTTCAAATCCTCTATGCTAACTCCACCCGAAGACCTGTCTAGAGCTTCTCAAAACTGTGGTTTGGGATAACTGGAGATGAGAACTCTGAGGTCACAAATATGTTTGAGATGATTGCACTTAAAAAAAAGAAGTCTGAACAGATTTGCACTGTCCAAATTTACTCTAACTTTGCTAGTTACTTGCATTGCCTGTGAAAAGCTCCAGAAGGATATTATTTAATTACTTATTAAATTTATATGCTGCCCATCTCACTGTCAAGTGACCCTGGGTGGCTATGGTTGTGGTTCTGAAGATTAAAAATAACTGATCTATTTAATTCTTGTACAACCGCAAACCTAGTAAAATCAGTTTTTTTTTTGGGGGGAGGGGGATTGCAGAAATGGATAGGTAGTCTTAACTTATGACCCTTTGTCTAGTAACTGCTTGAATGACATTGAAAAAGTGACTTTTGATGGGTCCTTGTACTTTTAACATCACAGTATCCCATGGTCATATGATCACTTGGCAACTGACATGTATTTATGACAGTTGCAACAGATTAAGGTCACATGAATACCATTTGTGACCTTTTCAGGGCATGTCCAAGAAAGAAAATCAATGGGGGAATCTGGATTCTCTTAATGACTGCAGCAAATAAGGTCATAAAATTGGAGGAGGCTCACTTAAGACGACACTATTTAGTGATGGAAATTCTGGTCCCAACTGCAATAGTAAATTGAGGACTATCTGTATTCTAGCAAGAGGCCATGGTGCTATAAAGATTCAGATCCCTGGGCCAGTCTCAAGATTTAAAGCTGGTAGTCTTCAACTTATAACCATTCGTTCAGTGACTATTTGAAGTTACTATGCACTGAGAAATGCAACATGACCATTTTTCACACTTACAACCATTGTAGCAGGCCCGTGATCACATGATCAAAATTCAGATGCTTGGCAACTGGCATGTATTTATGACGGTTGCAATGTCCTGGAGTCATGCGATCCCCTTCTGTGACTTTCTAAAAAGCAAAGTCAATGGGGAAGCCAGATTCACTTAACAGCCATGTTACTAACTTAACAACTGCAGTGATTCATTTAATAACTGTGGCAAGAAAGATCGTAAAATGGGGCAAAACTCACTTAACAGCTATCTTGCTTAGCAACAGTAATTCTGGGCTCAACTGTGGTCATAAATCAAGTCCTACCTGTATCAGGAGAAAGTTACTAGGATGGATTGAGATCTAATATGCCAACCAACACCCACCTACTTCTGACTATAAAAACGGTCTCAGTGTGGGGACAGGAAAAGGTTGTGGCACTCAGCACACTGACAATATCCCAAAGTGTGCTGCAGATTTAAAAAAAAAACAAACCCAAACCCACCAAATTATGTGGGAAGACTCACTAGGAATTTAAAAAAAACCCTGACAATGTATTAATGGCGTTATGGAATGATTGCACTTGGAGTATGGTGTAGAGGACATTGCAAGGTGGAAAAGGTGAAGAAGTAGCAGTCAACGTGATTAGAAGCTTGAGCAGCTTCCTATCGGGAAGATTACAGTGTTCCTGGAGATTTTTTTCTTTTTTTAAATTAAAGCAAAAACAAAGGGTATGGAAGAGATACCGGTATATGTAGTCATGGAGAGTATGGGAAATGTGGATAGACAGCAATTCCCCAGCTTCTCTTACATCAACGTAGAACCTGAGGTCACCCAATTAAAGTTATATGCAGGGAGAATTCAGAACTAATAAAAGAATGACTTTATTGTCTGCCTTATGGTGGCAAAAGAATGAAAAAAATAAATTCATAGAAGATGAGGTCAGTAGTATCAGGTGTTGATTGCAGTTCCTTCCTCCAGAATCACCCCCTAATTATGCCTGCTTTCAGCCTTTGTCTTTCTGTTCATATGGATGAGATTTTAAATGTTGATACGGAAAAAGGTAGCCTTTCACTCAATTCAGCAGGGATAGGTTTATCATCTTACATTCTTGAAATCATTAGCGAGAAGTATATGCAATCGCTAAATTAGGTTTATTATATTTAGGTTTATTATATTTGTATACTGCCCTTCTCCCGAAGGACTCAGGGCGGTATACAAATATAATAAACCTAAATATAATAAACCTAATTGATAAGTAATCCTTAATTTATTACTGTAATGGAGCCTGTCCGTCATGGTCAGAAGTCAATATGATCATGTGACTGACCTGATCTTAAACACTTTTTCACAGCAGTTATTAAGCAAACGTAGCGGTCATCAAGTGTCCTCACGGTTGTTAAGTGAACACTACATCCGTTAAGTGAATCCATGGTTCGCTCTGAGCATGCTTTTGCTGAAAACCAGTAGCAACTGTTCTCCTTCCTTTTATCCCCACAGCAACAATGCCTTTGATGCAGGCCGGTTTGAGAGAGATGACAAACCAAGGGTCACCCAGTGTAATGGTGTGTGAGAATGACCTTGGGAGACAGGACCGGGGAACGCTTCCTAGCGGGTGGTCAGATGAAGGACAGCATAGCCCACAGCTGCATAATGAGTAGAGAAAGAGGCCACCCCAAGTTCTCAGGCTACAAAGGAGACGGCGGGAGACCCGTAGTTTCAAACTCACAAGATTCTATTAATGTAACCTCACAATGAAATAGAATAAGCTCATCTGGTCATGTTTCCTGTCTGGTCAACCTGGGAAGGCTGCCACCCAGTGAGCACTAAGGTGAAAATGCCTTAAATACAACATTACATAGGTCCTCCCTCCCTTCTTATCAACTGTTACAGGAACCAGTCAAAATAAATATAATAAACATGCACATTTGGGGCACGTTCAACATTTGCAATTTTGCACGTGCTTTTATCAATCTACAATCAACCATTTTAAAAACAGCTTAATTTGAACGTACTTTTGTTGTAGTCCGCTTTCCCATTCTGTGCAACCTCTACAGCATACGTAATTGGAACTCTGAAGTGCAATCAGAGCTCATACGAAGCCAGTAAATTCTTTATCACTATTATTGAGTCACACCAGAAAATGTTTAGGCAGGCTGAGGTGGTTTGTATGGAAAGGAAATCCCAGAGGATATCTCTTTATACAGTATTCTTACAAATAGAGAGACAGCACAGTTCCTGGTTTTGAGAGGCTCGTAGCAAAGCGGTTTCTGATGGTGGGCCTCACCTGGTAGATTCAATAGCTACAGTAAAATGCCATAGATATAGGATGGGCAAGAAAAAGAGTAACTCCTGTTATAAATGGCATGGTTAATTCTGTTTTTGGAAGATGTATAGGAGGAATAGATAACAGTTATAGGTAATTCTCGATTTATGACCACGATAGAGCCCAACATTTCTGTTGCTAAGCAAAACAGTTGAGTTTTCCCCCATTTTAGGATGGTTCTTGCCACAGTTGTTAAGTGAATCGCTGCGGTTGTTAAGTTAGTAACATGGTTGTTAAGTGAATCTGTCTTCCCCATTGACTTTGCTTGTCAGAAGGTGGCAAATGGTGATCACATGATCCTGGGACATTGCAACTGTCATAAATAAACATCCAAATTTTGATCATTTGACATGGGGGATGCTGCAACAGTTGTAAGTGTAAAAAATGTTTATAAGTCACTTTTTTCAGTGCCGTAGCAATTTCAGTCACTAAATGAATGGTTGTTAAGTTGTGTATGTTCTCTATAGCACACTGGATGACCACTGTTTGAACACATTTGGGCATTATTAATCATTCGACTGTATTTTCAAGCAGACTCTTGAGATCAGATTTGAAAATGCCTGATGACTTTCCAAATTTTTATGGTAAGTTTCTTTAAGAGGAAAATAATCTGGTTGTATTTTGGATGGGGCAAATTGTTCCATTTCTTCTCTGTTTCATATATTCACTGATGACTATTCAAGGTTAAGCAACTTCTATCCACGTTTTCTAACCTGCTATAATTAAAATAATATGTAAAACTCAGGAAAATTCAGATTTCTTTCTAGACAATACAAATTTTGTAAGTGGTTTTCTCTAATATATGCACATTTTGAGCCAAAAAACTATATCCCCAAATTACAAGATTGAGAAAACCCACAGGATAATTGTCCTCGCTTTATATTAATCAAGACCAACTTAAGTTCTGCACATCAAGGCTTGCAAATTGCTGTAGATAATTACTTGGCAATGACCTTTCTGGATCACATCAGGGCCATAACAAATCCTGAAAAAGTTTATAGAAAGCTTTTCACATCCACTATAGCTCAATAACGCTCCTTTCGAGAGAATTGGAGACACATTAAAACCATGCCAATTCAATTAACCTTATAAAATTAAGTTAAAATAATAAGAAAATAACACAAAATAGAGAAAACAGCTGGTAATAACTGGAAGTTTAAACAAATCTGACAAGACTTTTTTTTTAGCCTTTAAATCTCTAAGGAGCTTGAAATTGGATTTCACCCAAATCAAAGGAAACTCAACATCTTTTAATGTCTTCACAGTATAATCCAGCCCCATGAAAAATCCTCAAAGAAGAAAACCTTTCAGGTATTAATTAGGAACCAACTGGAAAACTGTGGCATTAAAGGCATTGGTTACAGTGGAGATTTCCGTGCAAATACTAATTTTCTAAGATATTTATAGATCTTTAATAGCAATTAACTCTCCCAGCAGTATATAATTTATATAGCCCATTTGGCTTTTCCAATTTTTATTCCGTGGTGAAGAAAGCATTTATTTCATTCTCTCATTGGTCTTCCAAGAAATTCAAGACAACAAAGAAAACAATGGTGTTTGCCTGCTAGATGATCAATATAACACCATTTCCCTTAGGTAATAAAAGTTCCCTCATGTCAGGCGTGGTTCATTTGAAAAAGAGAGAACAAGGGAAGGCATTTTGAGAGGAAAAAAATATATTAGTTCTATGTAGTCATTCTTGCATGACCTCTAAACAGGTAGTAGGATCAGGTCTGGCTAATACATGGCTGGGACATAATGGAAAATTCCAAGGCTGTACATGTAGAATGGACTGATAAGTAAATTTCTTGACAGTTAGAACAATTAATCAATGGAACAACCTGCCTCCAGAAGTTGGGAATGTTCCAACACTGGAAGTTTTTAAGAAAAGACTGGACAACCATTTGTCTGAAATGGTATAGGGCACAGGTGTCAAACTCACCACATCACGTGACGTGTCGCGACATATCACAACTCTTTTTGCATTGCTGGGAATGGGGTGGGCGCAGCTTCAGTATGATGAAACCGGCCCGCAGGCCGGCAGTTTGACATCCCTGGTATAGAGTTTCCTGCCTGAGCAGGGGGTTGGACTAGAAGACCTCCAAGGTCCCATCTGTATTATTATTGTTACTGTTATTATTATTTAAACAACAAAGCAATACATTAATACAGCAGAGGAAGAATAGAAAACTACTTATTGGTCTACCAACTTTGATACTGACCAAAGACATTCACCAGAATTATGTAGAATTCTTGGGTATTTCTGCATGGAAAAAACAACTGACCTGTAATCTTATTTTTTTAAGGTGTAGCAGAGGAAAGAGTATTGCACCAAGTGCTGACCCTGAACATTCCAAAAGTAAAATGCTCTGGACACCACAGGGGTTCTCACTTGCAGATTAATTTGGGAGCTGTAGATTCTGTACATTTTTATTGGAATTTACCTCACAACGTGCAGCATTTTTGCTCACCTACATCAGTAGCAGTGACTCAGTTGGATGTGTTTGGAGAGGGACAGTTTAAAGCAGACATGTCAAACACAAGGCCCGGGGGCCAGATCCGGCCCGCGAAGTGGTTTCATGTGGCCTGCGAAGCCATCCTGGAAACAGTGAGGGAATGGCCCCCACTGCCTTGGCCCTGGCCCAGAGACCCTCCTCCTGCCAGAGACCCCCAGATCTATCCCACTCCTGCCCAGGCCCCCATAGGCACCCTTGATGCAAATGATGTAGAGCTGGCCATGCCCACCCAGTAGGCCATACGCACTCTAGCCACACCCACCCAGTAGGCCACACCCACCCAGGCCATACCCACCCGGCCCCCTGAGGGCAACCACAATGCTGATGCGACCCTCAATGAAATTGAGTTTGACACCCCTGGTTTAAAGCAATGAACATGAGACATCTAAAAGCAAAAATATTGCCCTCTTTGTATGTTTTAGGAGAAAAGCACAAATAGGTACTAACTGATGGCTCTTTTGGTTTGCAGGAAATATTTTCACTCAATTGGTGAAAGTTTGCTATTTCATTTATGTTGCTCAGTGGCAACCTTGAGTGGCTAAGATGGACTAGCAAGCCATACTAAACATGGTGAAGACTCTGGACTGTGTGCATTCCATGCTAGATCATACTAAGGTAAAAGAAGCTAGTTTTGGCTGTACCATGTTACGGGAATCTACCATTGGGTTTTGTGAACCAGGCCATCATATTAAACCATAAGAAAGTGAATGTGTGTTGTTCAGGGAGGAAAGTTTAAGATTCAACCCAAAAGACAGGAACAATCTTAGATTAAACAGCCAACAAAGCCAGGTAAACCAATCAGAAAGGAGCTGCACAAGCTGCAACAATCCTAATCAAGACACACAATAAATAGGCACACATAAAAAGCCAGCGAACCCCAGTCCCTTGTGTCAGAGCACTAACAATGTTATCTAATTTGGTAATGTGTTTACAAGAAAAAAATGGGTGGCAAAACAAATTTAATAAATAGTTACATGATAGATAGATAGATAGATAGATAGATAGATAGATAGATAGATAGATAGATAGATAGATGATAGATAGATAGATAGATAGATAAAATGTTTTGTTCACTTCCACACTTGTTTTGTTCACATCAAAATGGCCAATACCTTTCCATAAGCATACTGCACATCCATGTTTCTCAACCTTGATAACTTTAATATCTGCGGACTTCAGCTCCCAGAATTCCCCACCAGCACGAGAAATTCTCAGATTTCCTCATACCTTATTTGTTGCAAGAAAGACACAGGTTGTTGCTATCAATGAAACCACAGCTGGAATTTAGACACATACATTTTGACATATTGAATTTGAAATACCTCAAGCTGGAAACTGTTTTGGTCTGTTCCAATTTCACACATTTTTCCTGACGGTGTTTGAACCTTACCAGAAATATTCTAAACTTGAATATGGGTTATTCCAAGGTCAGAACAGTTTAAAACAGCATCAGGTCACTCCTAATCAGCTTGGAACAGCCCATTTTTTAAAAGTATTTTGGATTTAAAACATTTGACACCCGTTTACTACAATTCCCATTCCCCAATAAGTAAATGTTTTTAGTACAGGATATAAAGTTCAATTACTGGGAGTTTAAGAGATGATCCTGAGGTTTCTGGAGTACTTATTGTTATTTTCTCAAACGCTGTATGTAAGTGGCTGTATCTTGGTAGGAAGAATGGAAAAGAAGAGACACAAAGAAAAGCATAAGCTGAATCACAGCATTTTTACATTTCTGCATGTGTGAAGGCACCCAGATTGTTCCCAAAGAAATCAATAACCCCTTATGTCATAACTACAGATGGCCATGTTTCAGAATCCAGATCCTTCATGACTTCATGCCCAAAACAAAGGTTGAAACGCAGCTGCCCATAAATTTAGTTTGGAAGGCTCCGTCTTTTCAATATACTTCTCAATATACTTTAGAGAAGACAATTTGCATCCAAGATGCGCCAGGAGCAAGTGGGATGCAGTACATTTTTATTATCAATTGCCTTCTACATAGAAGTTCTTTCCCATGACTGGTTTTATTAGCTGCCTTTACCTTGAAAACAGATCTGAAACCTTGAATTCTACAAGCAAGTTTTTATCACAAATTGATTCCACTGAGTACAGTCAAATTGCACCTGGATAACATACAGGTAGTCCTTGACTTACAATAGTTCGTTTAGTGACTGTTCAAAGTTACGACACTGAAAAAAGTGACATATGACCATTTTTCCACACTTACGACCTTTGTGTCATCCCCATGGTCACGTGATCAAAATTCAGACACTTGGCAATTGATTCATATTTATGACAGTTCCAGTGTCCCAGGGTCATGTGATCAGCTTTTGTGACTTTCTGACAAGAAAAGTCAATGGGGAAACCAGATTCATTTTGCAACTGTGTTACTAACTTAAAACCTGCAGTGATGCCCTTTAAACACATGTGGCAAGAAAGGTTGTAAAATGGTGCAAAATTCACTTAACAAATATCTCACTTAGCAGCAGAAATTTTGGGCTCAATTATGGTTGTAAGTCGAGGACTACCTGTATAGCATGGATATTAGTACAAATTGCCTGCTGATAAATGATCATACGGACAACATCCTAATACAATTTCCATTTAAAATTATGGCCACCGCAATGAAGTTTTCACCTTAAATGAAATGAATTGGCTACCTATGATGATTGGACACCTCGATCCATTTCTTTCAGCCAGAGACTTTTTTGTAACTAAAACCCACAGAAAATTATAAATTATAATATTATAAATTATAATAAATTATAAAAGGATGAGCAACTTCCTATCAGTTTTTTTAAAAAAGCACAAAATGTTTAATATTTCATCTCAGCTAAATTATGAGTGCTACAACTTACTGGAAATGATGAGATTTATGGTATCAACCAATTTTTCTTTCTTCAATTGTTTCTAGTTCTAAAAACAAGATATTCCTGTCTCATCTTTCAGTGAGTTTTAATGTTGTTTAATGTTTTAATTTTGCTAATGTTTTTCTAGACTAAAAAAAAAGGAATGAATTCTAGTTTCGTTCTATCTTTTAATACAAATTATGCTCTGGTTTATGAACACTATAAAATGTGTTATTTGTTGGGTATGCATTTATCCATTTATTAGATTTCTATCACAGCTTTATTACTTTATAAGTAACTGAAGGTGGGGAACATAATACTCCTCCCTTCTCCTATTTTCCCAACAACAGGTGGGTTGGGCAGAGAGAAAATGATTGGCTTAAAGTCACCCAGCCAGTCTTCATGTCTAACTCAAAGTCTTCTGGTTTCCAGGCCAGCACCTTAATCGCCACATCTAACTTACTCTTTTACATCAAAATCTACATTAAGACAATACATGTAGTCCTTGATTTACAAGCATAATTGAGCCCAAAATTTCTGTTGCTAAGTGAGACATTTGTTAAGGGAGTTTGCCCCGTTTTATGACCTTGCTTGCCACAGTTGTTAAGTGAATCACTGGAGATGTTAAGTTAGTAACATGGTTGTTAAGTGAATCTGGCTTCCCCATTGACTTTGCTTGCCTGACACTGCAACCGTCATAAATACAAACCAGTTGCCAAGCGTCCAAATTTTGATCACATGACTGTGGGGATACTGCAATGGTCCTAAGTGTGAAAAACAGTCATAAATCATTTTTTCCAGTGCCGTTGTAACTCTGAATGGTCACTAAACAAACTGTTGTAAGGCAAAGACTACCTGTACCTTTATCAGGCTAAGACAGGATTACAAAATGATGAGGCACAAAATAGTGAACACACTCCAATCGAAAAGAAGAATGCAACAGAATACAACCCCCTAATCAAGGAACAACCAAGGAGAAAACCACACCCCTATCAATCCTAGTGGGGCAAGCTACTGTATATAAACAGGGGGGAACACACCCAGTAGTGATGATGCTACCTATTCAGGTAATGAAATATCTGCAAGTAAACAACCAAGCTGAGAGAACACTAAAGACTCCATAGTGAAGTCATTGTGTGAATTTACAAGGATCCTTCATCGGTTTATAAGGGTTGTTTATAAAGGCCTGAGTCTTCAAAGGCCAAATGCGGTCATGAGTTCCTCAATTAATTTCAAAGACCTGCTGCAACAAATCACTTCAGGCCATTTCTGCTTTGGATTTTCTTTGCTTACAACTTTTAACTCCAGTTCTATGCTTCGCATAACACTGCATGAGAACAGAGTGATAAATATGTATGCATGGATTCGTCCCCTACAGCTTGCTGCTTGGGACATAAAATGAGAGAAAAGGTAAAAAAGAGAGAGAAACAGAATGGTATTTACACAGCAGACAGATTACACAAAGAACTAGCAGTTGTATTGATCAATGTGCTAAATTTGGTTAGTTTAATTTTTGGTTAGTTTAATCCAATTTGGCTCATTTAATCACCCCTTTCTCTTTAAAGACTGGCATCTGAAGATACAGAAGCTGGCCCAGGTTAATAAAAAAAATGTAGGGGAATGTCCTTGGATAACCCCACTGTGATTCTGTTTGGTATAAGATGGAGAGATGAAATGCTTTTGAAGGGTTTAAAGATTCTATTATCGTACCCTGCAATACCCAAGGAGCATTTCCTGACCTAGCCTACCTTGGGGGGCTGACACATCATGGTGAGAAAAGTAAGATTTTACACTTAGGCAAGAAAGATCAAAGATCAAATGCACAGGTACAGAATAGGTGGTACCTGGCTCAATAGTAGTAGATGTGAGAAGGATCTAGGAATCCTAGTGGACAAAGGATTATTGTATCCAGTTTTGGTACCCGTAATATAAAAAGGGTGTTGAGACTCTGGGAAGAGTGCAGAGAATAGCAACAAAGATGATTACGGAACTAGAGGCTAAAACATATAAAGAATGGTTGCAGGAACTGGGTATGTCTAGACCAGGGGTCAGCAACCTGAAACAGTGAAAGAGCCACTCGGAACTGGTTCCCTCACGAAAGGAAAAACTGGGACCCGCAAAAAATGTGTGCGCATGTGCGTACATGCGTGCATGCGCAGAACAGGGTTTGACTGAAGAGTGGAGCCAAGGCGAGATATGCACCTACCCTGCATATTTGAATTGATTGGTTGAACTTTTTTAGTCCCCCCCTTTTTTTTTTGGGACTGCACATGGCAGAGGACTGGGAGCCGCAGGAGACGGCTGAAAGAGCCTCATGCGGCTCCGGAGCTGCGGGTTGCAGACCTGTGGTCTAGACTGATGAAAAGAAGGACTAGGTGTAACATGATAACAGTGTTCCAATATCTCAGGGGCTTTCACAAAGAAGAAGTGGTGTGGTGTCAAGCTATTCTCCAAAGCGCCTGAAGGCAGGACAAGAAGCAACAGTGGAAACTAATCAAAGAGAGAAGCAACCTAGAACTAAGGAGAAATTTCCTGACAGAACAATTAGTCAGTGGAACGGCTTTCAGTAGATGGAAACTAATCAAGGAAATGACAAACTTAGAAATAAGGAGAACAATTAATCAGCAGAATGGCTTGCCTCCAGAATTAAAACCTGGAGGTTTTAAGAAGAGATTGGACATTTGTCCGGAATGGTATAGGGCAGTGATGGCGAACCTTTTAGAGACCGAGTGCCCAAACTGCAACCCAAAACCCACTTAAGTATCGTCAGGTGCCGGGTGGGCATGGCCCGTTGGGTGGGTGTGGCCCATTGGGTGGGCATGGCTGTGGTGGTAAGGGCAGACTGGGTGGGACTAAAAAATTCAATCAATTCCAACTTTGCAAGATCTTTTTTTCCCCGCGAGAAGTTGAAATTGATTGATTGAACCTTTTTTTTTTTGCACATGGCAGTGGCGGCCTAAAGCAAAAAGGTTTTATAAAACTCAGCTGAAGGCCTAGGACTGGGGTAATGGTGCGCCTGCCCACCGAGAGGGCTCTGCATGCCACCTGTGGCACGCGTGCCGTAGGTTCACCACCACGGGTATAGGGTCTTCTGCTTGAGCAGAGGGTTGGACTAGAACAGGGGTCCCCAACCCCCATCCGTGGACCCGTACCAGTCTGTGGCATGCCAGCAACCGGTCCATACAAACAAGCAAAGCCCCATCCGTGGAATGCAGGCAGCACACAAAACCACACACTCTCCGGTCTACGGAAAAACCTCTCTCCACAAAACCGGTCCTTGGTGTCCAAAAGATTGAGGACCTCTGGACTACAAGGTCCCTTCCAACTCTGTTATTCTGTAATTCTTTAATATGCTTGGTTCCTATTCAACCATGGTACAATTTGCTAGTTAGAAAAGAAGGTAACTCTCAAGATAAGATATGATATATAAGTATTTTTCTATAGCAACATTTATATTCATTCTCCATACATACAAACACACACAAAATTGCAAAATTCAAAGATGGGGAATTTCATCCCCCCCTATAAACTTTAAATGCTTATTATTGTATCAATTGCTGTGGGATTCTTGCAGGGGAAAAAAGCTGCTAAACATTAGATGCTAGGAATTGGAGAGAGAGAACATTAGTGATTCTTTCAATAACCAATATTACATTTATCTTCTCAGAAGCAAGCCCCATTTAATTTAATAGTTCTTACTCCCAAGGGAATCTTTTGGTATCTGTTCAGCCTTAGACTGAACCTTGCTCATCAGTGGCCAACCGAAAGTTAAAAATCTGTAAGTAGGACATTATATAACACATTGCGTTATACACTGTGTATGGCACTTTCCTTTCTCAGCAGTTTTGGGCCAGTGACAGAAATAAAATGTTGGTCTAGTCATCTAACTGGAATCAGGGATGTGTGAAGCAATCTAAATCCAATCAAAAGTTTCAGCTACTGATCCAATCATCTATTTAACCAATTTTTTATTCATCTGGAAAATCTTCATTCACTTGTAATTTGCAACTTTCTCTAAGATGCAGAATGTTGCTGTGAAATACTGCCTAATGTGTACTTACTTTGAATTTAAATTTCCTTAGCATTTCCATTACAACTTCTTTCAGGTTGAGCTTGACTGCTGGTGACCTTGTGGATATATCCATTAACTCTACCAGGAAGGTTTTTGTTTTTTTGTTTTTTTAGCTTTCCAATCTAGCCCCAAAATTATTCTATTCTACTCTATTATTAGACATTTTAAAGAAGAGATTGGAAGCCATTTGCCCAGAATAGGGCCTACTGCTTGGGCAGAGGGCTGGACTAGAAAACCTCTAAGGTCCTTCCCCCTCTCCTCTCCCCTCCCCTCCCCTCTTCTCATGTGGCTAAGGCTGTGCAGATCTTTGAGAGGCTGCCATGTCAGTGAATGTATGTCTGGACCAATCTTCATTTACCATGTAATATAATACTGTACTCGGACAACAAATCACAAAATGTATAGGTTTCCTGGCTCCACTTGAAAAGGGGACACAAGCTATTTATCACAGTCCCTGATAACACATAGCTTCATAAATATATTATGGATAGTATGAGAGATAGCCTAGATTATGTAGGCTAGGTGGAGACCCAAAGGCTCTTCAGATGTAGGTGGACAGAATCTTTTCCTTGTTTCATTTACTGTAGTATGGCAATGGACACAGAGAATGTCAATTATAATAAATCTGGAGGACGATACATTACTTATCTATGCTTCTAAATATTATATCCTGAGGGAGTTAGGAAGAACATCTGTTCATTGATTTTCCCAAAAAAATAATATCTGGCTTAATCACTATAGAAAACAACATGAGATTAGATTGATCAGAATGAATGGATGGATCTTTCTTTTCTCAGGCACATTCAATCCATAAGAATGTTACATCTGGTGTTTGAGCACCACTCATCTTCTTTTTATCTTCTCTTCCAATTTTCCATTTCCATCTTTAGACAATAAAGAGCCGTGATGGTGCAGTGGTTAGAATGCAATATTGCAGGTTAATTTTGCTGACTGCCGACTGCCAGCAATTTGGCAGTTTGATTTTCACCGGCTCAAGGTTAACTCAGCCTTCTATCTTTTCAAAGTTGGTAAAATGAGGACCCAAATTGTTGGTGGCAATATGCTGACTCTGTAAACCACTTATAGAGGGGCTGTAAAGCACTGTGAAGTGATGTATAAGTTTAAGAGCAATTACTATTGCTATAAAAAACCATTTTTGCCTCTGTCTCAACTTCTCTCTTATCCAGGTGTGTTTTCAGTTTCAAGATTTGAGACTGACACATTCTGTCATGATGTCAATGGAGCCACTCACTTATCTTTGTGTCAGGATAATAATTTAACAGCTAAACAGCTTATGTAAAGATTTAATGTAATGTGGGTGATGCAATGATAGGATGATGCAATATTAGGAATGACTCAGCAGGGTCTGTGTCTGTGCCTTTAAGAGGCTGAGTATAAAAAGAAAGTTTGTTCCTGGAGTTTTTCTCTCTGATCCCTTTGACTGCTGTAACTGCTATGTATTTGATTTTGCTGTTTCATCACATGTATGTATAATATTTCTAGTGTATATTTGTAGATAGTGTAATATAAACCACCATTTAATACACATCACTGTGTACTGCATTTACTCCTGGGTTACCTCTGCACAATAAGACTCTGCTTTCTCTGACATTTTGGCTTGCTTTAGTGGTGAAGTTACAACCACCATTTGGGATGCATGCCACTTTGGTTGGCCATCAGATTGCCTCTTCCTGATGTGGAGGTCCAGATTAGAGGGTTACCTTTTTTTTCCCCAGACTTCGGAATCTGCTATTTTATTATAATAATAATCAAGAGGCAAATAATAGAAAATTGGCTGGATTCAAACTTCTTAGTCTTCCACTGAACTCTCTTATGTTCTCATGGAATCCTATAATTTCACAGAAGAGTTGGGAAAAATTACTGGTCTAGACCATTTTTTGTTGACTGGTAGGTGGTATCTTCCAAAATTGGGGTTTGGCTTGTCATAGTTGGTGGTAGATCATGTCTTTCTGCTGCAAAAATTCTTATATATTTTCTGGCCTTGGTTGAACAAGTTCACTCATGGATTAAGTATAACATTCCTTTTGACCACATAGCTATAATCATGCTATAAACTGGAGTTATTTACTCCCTGAGAGCAATCTCCCATATGACAATATATATGTGAGCCAATTCACAGGGGAAACAAAAAAGCAACAACCTTGGTTTCCATTTTCAGAGGCAACACATCATAACTTCACACCTTCCATCCCTCCAAGTCCGTTTGAAAGCTTAATCCCCAGATTGGATAAAAACCTCAATTTACTCATAGCAGATTGTTTTATATATCTGCTGCAAAGCTCACTCAGCCTAGGACAAAGGTGTTGATAACTGCAAAAAAGAAAAAAAAAGAAAAGAAAAGAAAAAGAAAAAAGAAAAGAAAAGAAAAGAAAGAGAAGTTTTTTTTTGGTTTGGAACAGTTTAGGGATGCAAAACCTCTTTGTCAGAAACTGCTTGCAGTTTTTGATGAAAAATACTTCTTTGATTCTCCACCACTATTGACACAATGAATTAACGTTTAGACTCTTCCTATGCCACAGGGATACATGAATTTCTAGAAAGGATAATTGCTTTGCTTGCTCTCTACTTTGTGAAGTTGTTAACATTCTTTTCTCCATATAGTACCTGGTCAGGAGGACAACATCATCACCCAACAGATTCTCCACGAGATGTTCCCATTCAGTGATTTATACATTCCATATACTTGAGTATAAGCCGACTCGAGTATAAGCCGAGACCCCTAATTTTACCCCAAAAAACTGAAAAAAAGTTATTGACTCAACTATAAGCCGAGGCTGGGAAATGCAGCAGCTGGAGGCTGGATCCCCCGAAAGACGTCTCTGCTGAGATGAGAGAACGGGGTGGCAAGCCGCCGAGAGAATGGGGCGGTGGAGTGCTCCACCGAGAGAATGGGGCGGCTTGCTGTTCTCTCGGTGCAGCATGGCAGAGGCTGGATCTCGTGAAAGAAGTCTCTGCCGAGAGAATGGGCGGCAAGCCTCCACCACCCCATTCTCTCAGCGGAGCGCTCCACCGCCCCATTCTCTCGGCAGCTTGCCACCCCGTTCTCTCATCTCAGCAGAGACGTCTTTCGGGAGATCCAGCCTCTGCCGTGCTGCACCGAGAAAACAGCAAGCCTCCCCATTCTCTCAGCGGAGCACTCCACCGCCCCATTCTCTCGGTGGCTTGCCACCCCGTTCTCTCATCTCGGTGGAGACTTCTTTCGGGGGATCCAGCCTCTGCCGCCCCCTTCTCTCAGCAGCTGAGAGAAAGGGGCGGCAGAGGCTGGATCCCCCGAAAGAAGTCTTCGCCGAGAAAATGGGTGGCAAGCTTCCACCACCCCATTCTCTCAGCGGAGGCTTGCAGAGGTGGCGGCGGAGCTGCGCGCGCAGCTCTCCAAACCGCCGCCGCCCGTTTGGAGAGCTGCTGCCTTCGTCCATGTTTGACGAAAGCAGCAGCTCTCCAAACTGGGGGGTGGAAGTTCTTTTTTTTTGTTCACTGGAGTATAAGCCGAAGTGGATTTTTCAGCCCAAAAAAGTGGGCTGAAAAATTCGGCTTATACTCAAGTATATACGGTATTTATACATGTGTGTTTTCCTGTTCCAACCTGATGGCTAACTGTTTGTATCTCATTTCCCATATTCATTTATTTATTTGATTTTTATACATAACTCAAGGCAGAGAACATACTTAATACCCCCTTCCTCCTTCTATTGTCCCCACACCTGAGAATGAGTGACTGACCCAAAGTCACCCAGCTGGTTTTCAGGTCTAAAGTGGGATTAGAACTCACAGTCTCCTGGTTCCTAGGCCAGCATCTTAATCACTAGACCAAACAGGCTCTGTGTACCCCAGGCAACATGCTCTGTAGACATACAGATTGGGGATGAAGTGAAGAAGTCTAATGCATCTGAAAAGTACCAAGTTGATCAGTGAAGTTTGGAGTGCATTTTTTTTCATGAGACTATTTTGTGTTTTTTTTAATTTGACTTGTTATTGCTGCTTACTGTCAAGGCAGTTTACTTGAACTGAAAACCAGTAAAATGCAAACTCACATCAGAAGAAGTGCATCTAACATGGACAACAGTAATCCAATTAAAGCCTGTTAAATGGTAGCTGTAGAGTCAAGTAAACTACTGTGTACTAAGTCCACTGAGAACGCAGGCTACCCTGCAATTAGTGATGCCCATCACAGAGACATGGAATGAGCATACATGTATTTGATTTTCCTTCAGAGAGCTGTACTCAAAAGCTATTTTTAAGTCCTTACAAAAACAAGTCAGGCTGGTTGCAGAGTTAGGCAGATATTTAGACTGGATCTGGCATTTCTATCCACCTATTGACTCCTTCCCAAGGACCTGAGATAGGCGGATATTGTTGGTTAATGGTGTCAAAGGCATTGTTGCAGGATATAAGATGTAATCCCACTTTAGACTTGAAAGTGATTTTGTCAATATTGATGATATTCAAATAATGTTCCACAGGTTGCACCCAAGGTACCTATTACTATTGGTACTGTCTTTGCTTTCTTTTTCTAGTTTTATTTGCAGATCTTTGTATTTTGTGACAGTTCTTTCTCTTCTCTTCTGCTGTCTCCAGGTTCTATAATGTCCATTACCCAGACTCTTTTATCTTTCTGATCCACAATGGTTGAGTCTGGCTTTTTATTATTATTAAATTTATATCCAGCTTTCCGAGCATGGAAGCATGTTGGGTGACATACAACAATGAAATTAAACGTAAAGCACAACACCAACAAAATCAGCATAATTAGAACCAGTGTCAGAATCAATATCATTAAAAGCAACCTACAGTTAAAAGGTTGACAAAAAGAGAAGTTTTACCATTATCCCTAACAACGGGTGTGAATGGCATGAAATATACCTTTGATTTGTAATAATATGTCCTAAAGGAGAAAGAAGAGAGTTCATTTGGGAGGATCTTCAGATGGTTTAACATCCTTTACTTTCAGATACAGAATCTGGGGGCCAAAGATAGCCCTTCGAAAAAGAGGGGGAAAAATACTTTTTTTTATGTTTTTCAGATCTGTACAAGGCAGAGCTGCTGAAATTCAGTGGCAAAGCACTGAGTATCAGGAGTGGGATTTTCCATCATTTTTACTTTTTTAAGTTTTAGTTTTAGACCGGAAATTGAATAAAATTAAAGATGTGAAATGTGGGAGACAGAGTGGAGGAAACAGGCAGAAAATTCTGCCCAGTCTCTCTCCCGGCTGTCTCCTGTGCACAGCCAGAACGACCACAGGAGGCTCCGTTGGGTCACTAAAGAGAGTCAGGGGCTGTTCTGCTGCGTCTAGACCAGGGTGAAAGGTTGAAAGGCTGCAAACTTTGGAGCACATCTGTAGTGGGTGTATGGGGATATAGGATGCAAAATTGAAAATGAAGCAATAAAGATAATTGATAGGGACGTGTTGGACTGATATTGTGGAAAAAAGCTGTGTTCAATAAATAAGTATACAAAGCTATTTATCTTCAAGTATTTGAGGGGCTGCCACCAAGAAGAGGGCACCAAAGTACCAAAGGGCAAGACGAGAAACAATGGTTGGAAACTGACCAAAGAGAGAAGCAACCTGGAATTAAGGAGAAACTTCCTAAGAGTGAGGATAATTAACCAGTGGAACAGCTTGCCTCCAGAAATTGAGGGCTTTCCATCACTGTAGGTTTTTAAGAAGAGGCTAGAGAGTCACTTGTCTTGAGATGGTATAGATTCTCCTGCTTGAGCAGGGGGCTGGACTAGAAGACCTCCAAGGTCCCTTCCAGCTTCTATTCTATTCTATTCTATTCTATTCTATTCTATTCTATTCTATTGTCATCCACTATGGTTTGATGCCATAAAAGTATTTATTTTATTTTTAACCGTGTAAAAATAAAAGTGTGACCACTAGTTAGCCCGTCTCTATAGGCAGACTTCGACCTTACAACCATTCAGTGACCATTTAAAGCTACAATGGCACTGAGAAAAGTGGCTTATGACTATCCTTGCATTTCCAACTACTGCAGTATCCCCACGTTCATGTGATTAAAATTCAGGTACTTGACAACCAGCATGTCTTTAGGACAACTGCAGAAACGTGGGGCAATGCGATTGCCTTTTGCGACCTTCCTATCTGGCTTGCAGCCAGCAAGGTCAATGAGGATAGCTGGATTTGCTTAATGGCTGTGTGAATCACTTAACAACTGCAGCGACTTGCTTAACAACCATGGCAAACAAGGGCTGTAAAATTGGGCACAGCTCATTTAACAACTGCCTTGCTTAGCAATGGAAATTCTGGTTCCAATTGTGGCTGTAAGTCGAGGACTATCTGTATTCAGTTAGGAAACTTCTCAGATCCAGGTTTGGCTTAAATATAAAGAACTTGTAAATCAGGAGAGTTGGGAGTGGGGGTGTTGTTACATATCCACAGTCAGTCTCCAGACCACAGATTGATTTACACAGCAGTTATTTGTCCCAATCTGCCTTTACATCTGCACATCAGCACTAGGTTAAAGTATTTTAAAAACCGCAAGGCATTTAAAATTGGTTTTATTCTCTTTATCTGCAGCTCTGTGGTATTGTTGCTTCAAAATCAGATATTGAATAGAAAATGATATATTGTTTTTATTTGGTTATGCATTTATTCCAGCTTGGAATCTATTAGGATGGAGCGAGGACCATAATGTTTTTAAAATGCTTGTCCTTCTTCTTGTACTAGTTCCACGATATTACTAATATTTATTTGTTTGCACTCCATTTCTCCTCCAGAAACATAAAGCAGTGCTCAGTTGTTGTTTTTTTCTAACTTGCCCTCCATGCGAAAGTCGCTTCTGCTGACCAGCTTTAGCCCCCCTTGCCTGCTGAATGGCCGGCTGAGAGAATAGGCTGAGACCAGGGGGGCAGGGAAGGCAGGCAGTGTAGGGGAGATAGGTGGGGGAGCACTGCAGCACCCCTGCGGTTGGCCGTAAGGATGAACCATGGCAAGAGCACTGCAATGGCTATAACTCTGAAACCAGGTCAAAAGTACCTCATCATTAGGAAATCTCTCCTTCGTTCTAGGTTGCTTCTCTCTTTCATTAGTTTCCATCCATTGTTTCTCATCTTCCTTTTTGGTGGTTTGGAAAATAGTCTGATCCCTTTGTATTTGTAGGAGCCCCTCAAATATTGGAACACTGTCCTTTTTTTCATTAGACTAGACACGCTAAATTCCTGTAACTGTTCTTCATATGTTTTAGCCTCCAGCCCCTTAATCATTTTGGTTGCTCTTCTCTGAAGTCGAATTTGCTTAACAACCATGTGGTTCTTTGTGGATAAGAAGAGAACAATAATCTTCTTCTTCTTCTTCTTCTTCTTCTTCTTCTTCTTCTTCTTCTTCTTCTTCTTCTTCTTCTTCTTCTTCTTCTTCTTCTTCTTCTTCTTCTTCTTCTTCTTTTCCTTCTCGTTCTCCTCCATCATCATAAGTTAGAAGGGACCTTGGAGGTCATCTAGTCCAACCCTCTGCTCAGGAAGGTAACCCTATACCATTTCAGACAAATGGCTGTCCAGTCTCTTCTTAAAAACTTCCAGTGTTGGAGCAATCAGAACTTCTAGAGGCAGTTGGTTCTACTGATTAATTGTTCTGACTATAAGGAATTTTCTCCTTAGTTCTAGGTTGCTTCTCTGTTTGGTTAGTTGCCATCCGTTGTTTCTTGTCCTGCCTTCAGGCGCTTTGGAGAATAGCTTGACTCCCTCTTTTTTGTGGCAACCCCTGAGATATTGGAAGACTGCTATCATGTCACCCCTTGTCCTTCTCTTCATTAAACTAGATTCACTTAAAGATCATGTAATTTGCGTGATGACCATGATAGAAATGGTCATAAAATTTTGTCCAGTCATGTGATGACTCACTTAACAATTGTCTTGCTCAACAATGGAAATTCTGGTCTCAGTTGTGGTGTAAATTGAGGATTACCTGTACTCAGTGTGCATCTGTTTCCCACATCTACATGGTTGGAAACCTTGATTAATTTTCAGCAATTATGCTCAAATGAGGCTCCTTGTGGGTTGCAGGTGCCTGTAAGAGCTGAAGCCGCCCACCTCAAGAACAGAATTATGGCTCCCATAATCAAAAAAATTTCTGGAGGAACCTGCTTGCAAAAGTCCCTAGTGCACCTGTGAAGAAAGTCACTAATCAAATACTTCATTTAAGACAGTTCAGTTTTCTGAGGCATCCTTGCGCAGAGAAGCATAACCACAAGGTTGTTACGTTCATATCAACCACAGAAAACCTCTTTATCCTCTTCATTTGTAGCTGTCAAAACTCTCTAGCTTTAACAAATACAGTGATGAGTTAACATTGCAGCATTCTCTAATATTGCCTTCCAAAAAACATTTCTTCCCCTCAAGCCTAGCATTATTTATTGCTTGCCTCAACATTTGACACTTGCTTTTCATCTGTGTGAGTGTTTGGGGGTGCTGCAGAAATGGAGGACTTCTATCGCTTGTGGTTGGCATATTTGATTTATTTCCAAGATGAAGGAGCCTGATAAATTGTGTAGCTGTAGAGATGCACAATCACACTGCTGCACCATACAACTTGAAAAGAAATGTTGTAGGTTAATTAATAACAAATGAACACAATTTCATGACACAAAGGTGGCCCTGAATTATAGCAGATCTACAATTCAGCAATAATTATTTCATAATAGCTTGTAAAGAGAAAGAGGGAATGGAAACTGTGATGGTCCAAACCAAGGATAAGCCAGCAGTGAAGAATAAGCCCAAACTGACAAACTGGGATACAGAGTTGAAGAACTCAAACACCAAGAACTTTGAATGTACTACAGATACTAACAACATTCTGTTTAGTGACTGTTCGAATTTACAACTGCGCTGAAAAAAGTGACTTATGATATTTCACACTAACAACCGTCGCAGCTTCCCCATGGTCACATGATCAAAATTTGAATATTTGACCAAGGACTCGTATATATGACGGTTGCAGTGTCTCAGGGTCATGTGATCACCTTTTGCAATTTCAAATCAATGGGGTAGCCAGATTTGCTTAACAACCATGTTACTAAGTTAACAACTGCATTGATACACTTAACTGTGGAAAGAAAGGTTGTAAAGTGGGGGGAAACTCAGTTAACAAATGTCTCACTTATCATCATAAATTTGTGGTCGTAAGTCGAGGGCTACTTGCATAGAGTTGAAGAAGAAGTCAAATATCAAGACCAAACTATGGAATATACTGCAGTTCAGAAAAACGTATATTTCAAAGAAGGAAAAACTTTCGTACTAATCCTTGCCCAAGAAGGGATAAACAGTTAGAAAAAAATATATATGGAAGATTATTTCCAATATGTGATTACTGTGGTAAGATCACTATATGCACAGAGATGGAAAGATTTGACTCTATGCTCTGTGGAGGAATAGTTGGTGAACTTGACAGATTTTGCTGAAATAGATAAATTGCCTTCTTTGATTAGAGAAAAGACATTATCAACATTTTGGGGCAACTCGTCTGGACTTTTTGTATAAAAATGAACAACATGAACTTGTGATTTATGGCTCTGAGGATTGGATAGGATAGATTATAAAAAGGAGTAATATGATGTAACTTTAGAGAGTTTTGTACTTAAAACTGCTATGAAGACTATCCAAAGCCACTTATTTATATCTTTTTTTCTATTTTTCTCCAACATGTTCCCCTTTCTTATAAGTTTTGCTTTTTCTTTGATTTCTTTTTTTTTTGGTCATCCTTACTTTGCATTAGTTTGCACTGATTTTTTTTAATATATATATATATATATATATATATATATATATATATATATATATATATATATATATATATATATATATATATATATATATATATATATATATATATATATATATATATATATATATATATATATATATATATATATATATATATATATATATATATATATATATATATATATATATATATATATATATATATATATATATATATATATATATAAACATCCTTGTCCAGGGAAGGCCTATCTGAAGTTCAGTGAGAAAAAGCCACCCACAGTTCAAGCAGCTCAGCACAAGACAGTGCTGGAACAGGAATTCATTTTAATTTAATTTAGTTTTATTATCCTATATAGAATATAGCGGTCTGCTTGGCTGGCAGCTACTTACTACGGTGTGCCCTAAGGAATTCTCACCTACCAGCAATTACAAACAAACAAAAAATAATAAGCAGAATGTTGCAACTTGGGGTGTGCTCCGATGACCTATTCCATAAGCAAGCAACTGGTATGGCTTTGTAGCATAATAACCAGAGTAGTGGGTAAGCCACTGTTGAATGAAAAATCTTCATCAGGGTCCAGTCCAAGCTGGGAATAAGCAAAATGGAGACTGCTTTAGAAAGAAGGTTGGAGTTTATTGAAGGGCAGAGCCAGACAGAAGCGTGGCTCTGGGAAAGCTGACCACACGTAGTAGGGAGTGGTGGGTTTTTATACCTTCTTGAGCTTTTGTGTTTGGAGTTGTTCCTCTGGCATGAACTTTGACCGGAGTCTGAGTGTGCCTTTCTGGTATTCTGATGGTGGTGGGTTAATCCTATTATATCTCAAAGGTCATATCCTTTGAGCCTTGGTGGAGCAGTGGGCTAATGCCTCCTTAAGTAACACCAGCTGCCTGCAATTAGTGCAGGTTCGCATCCCACCAGGCCCAAGGTTGACTCAGCCTCCATCCTTCCGAGGTAGCTAAAATGAGGACCCAGATTGTTGGGGGCAATTAAGATGACTTTGTAATAATGCCGCTTGGGGTGTGTGTGAAAGCCCTAATAAGCAGGCATATACATAGAATGAAGGCTACTGCTAAGCTTGTAAGCCGCCCTGAGTCTTTGGAGAAGGGCGGGATATAAATGGAATTAAAAAAAAATATCCTGCTTCCCTGGGGCTGTGGCTGATGACTATGTCCTGTGTTGGATGTTTTGGTGTGAGGGATTGTTGATTCTAGGGATCTATGTCTTTCTAATCCCATCAGGTCTAAGCTTCCAGGTGCCAGTCTTTCTGAAAGGATTATGATATCTGCATTTCTACAGAGCTGGCTTCTGCTTGGGGGAGGGAGACTTGGGGCTATTAAGAGGAAATATAATATTCTGCCCTTTTAATATTTCCTTCTCGGTGTGTGTGTGTGTGTGTGTGTGTGTGTGTGACTTCCCACACCACCACGTTCCTTAAAATTGTGGCAATATGGAGAAATTGAGTGAGCAACAACAATATTTGTTTTCTGTAGGTGATGAATCCTCTTGAACTTCCCTGCTCCTCCTTGCCTTTAAGTAAGTACATCCACTAAAATTCAGTAAGAATTAGAATTACATTGTGAGTGATTTTTAACGAACTCGGTAACTCTGGATTTCAAACCAGTATTCATTTATTTCATTCTGGCTGGGGAAACCTGGGAGTTGAAGTCTACACATCTTAAAGTTGCTACAGTTGAAAAACAGCAATTTCTTATGTTTATCTCTCTGCCCCCCCACCCCCACTCCACTTTTCTCGGGCAATTGAGAATGAATAACCACAGAATTCGTGAAATAAAATACAAACACATTTTAAACCCTCCTAACAGAAACAAAACAAATAAAAACAGCAGGAAACCAATTTTTTTTGAATGCATAGATCAGAGTCATTTCTTTCACTGCTGCAAATAAAACCAGGGTTAGTAAAAGGCATCCTTCATGCAACACAAGTCATACCAAGATTTCCTTAACGAGATCTGATTTATGTCACCTAGCATCAACTGAGGACCATCTCTTTCTACCTATATGATCTTTTCGTCCATTTTTCTAGACTTTGCTTTCAGATTTACCCAACCCAAGGAAAACCTTTGATGAAATTCTCAAATTGAAGGCACAGAGTTCTCACACTGAACCTCAATTATAAAATAAAACAGACAAAGTGGTATATGAGAGTGTCCTAGGTTGGACATTTGTCTTTCCATCAGTCTTCAATTATCGGGAATGTACCATGTTCTCAGTAAAAACAAGGAAAAGATAGCAAGAACAAGTGCACTTGACTTACATCCCGTTCCACAGTGCTTTACAGCCCTCTCTAGGTGTTTTGCAGAGTAGGCCTATTGCCCCCAACAATTTGGATCCTCATTTTACTAACCTTGGAAAGATGGAAGGCTGAGTCAACCTTGAGCCGGTCAGGACTGAACTCCTGGCAGTGAGCAGAGTCAACCTACAATACCTGCATTCTAACCACTGTGCCACCACGGCTCCAAAAAATTAAAGGATATCCAAATAAATGCTTTTCACAGACCTATTCAGATCTCTGCGGGCAGCCAAATCTCTTCACAACCTTGCAATAAACATACCAGCTAAAAAAAAATACTCTACAGATAGTTCTTGACTTACAATCATTTATTCAGTGACCATTCAAAGTGACAGAGGCACTGAAAAAAGTGACTTATGAACAGTCCTGAAACTTATGACTGTTGCAGCATCCCCATGGTCACAGGATCAAAATTAGGGCGCTTGGCATTCAGCATATATTCACAATGATTGCAGTGTCCTGGGGTTGTGTGATCACGATTCACTACGTTCCCAATTGGCTTACGACAAGCAAAGTCAATGGGGGACACTGGATTCACGTAATGATCATGTGATTCATTTAACAATCATGGGAAAAAAGATGGTAACAATGGGTGCAACTCACTTAACAATCATCTTACTTAGCAACAGAAACTCTAGTCCCAGTTGTGGTTGTAATTTGAGGATTACCTGTACTAAAACTCTTGAGAATGAAAATGAATGAAGTAGAAGTGAATGAGAAAGAGGCAGAGGTCTCTTTTGAAGCTTTTGGAAAGCTAGATCATTTTCACCCCAGTATAATAAGGATAATACAACAATCCTATATTAGTATGTTCTTTAATACACTAGACCAGGGATCTTCAAACTTGGCAACTTTAAAACTTGTGGATTTCAACTCCCAGAATTCCCATGAATTGGCTGAGGAATTCTGGGAGTCCACAAGTCTTAAAAGTGGCCAGGTTAGGACAGCCCTGACATAGACTGTAATTTCCTTTACACCCCCTAGCACATATTCAATAGCAACTTGCAACCTACAATATAATACAATAGCAGAGTTGGAAAGGACCTTGGGGGTCATCTATTCCAACCCCCTGCTCTGGCAGGAAACCCTATGCCATTTCAGACAAATGGCTGGCCAGTCTCTTCTTAAAAACTTCCAGTGTTGGAGCATTGACCGCTTCTGGAGGCAGGTTGTTCCACTGGTTAATTGTTCTAACTGTCAGGAAGTTTCTCCTTAGTTCTAGATTGCTTCTCTCCTTGACTAGTTTCCATCCGTTGCTTCTTGTCCTGCCTTCAGGTGCTTTGGAGAATAGCTTGACTCCCTCTGCTTTGTGGCAACCCCTGAGATATTGGAACACTGCTATCATGTCCCCCCTCGTCCTTCTCTTCATTAAACTAGACATACCCAATTCCAGCAACTGTTCCTTACATGTTTTAGCCTCCAGTCCCCTAATCATCTTTGTTGCTCTTCTCTGTACTCTTTCTAGAGTCTCAACATCTTTTTTACATCGTAGTGACCAAAACTGGATGCAGTTTTCCAAGTGTGTCCTTATAAAGTGGTATTAACACTTCATGTGACCTGCACAGCATGTCCTTATCTGCACACGATGTCCGTATGTGACCTGTACAGCATGTTGCACATTTGAGTAAATGGAAGAGAAAGACTGTGTAGAAGCCACAGTGACATCATGTGAATCACGGTCTAAATACAGAAATAATGCAAAGTACAAACTTCATGTCATTTAGTGATAACATGGCCTGTAGAAGAAGTCTCCAAGGCAATCACATGTCCATCAACTGTGACTTAAATATACATTAAAACACCTTGCCACTAACCTGCCAGAATATGCTGTCAATTGTATTGCCCAAAAAGCCATCCCGCCCTTCTGAGGAGACCAGTTTAGGCCCAAGGATCGTCATGAATTCATCAAAATCAACTTGGCCATCTCCTAGAAAGAAAGGGGAGAGAGAAACTGGTGTAAGAATAAGAAAAAAAAATGGAGGCAGAGAATTCTGAGAAATGACACTGGGGCTTCATCGGCCATCTTGGATTGCTAACCAGAGAATTCTGTCATTAACTGTACCAAGAGTTATTTGGTTGCAGGAGAAGACCCTTGGATTCATGTATTTTCTTCCAGATAAAAAAAGAAGCTTATAGCAAAGTACAAGACATAGATGAAAATCATAGTTAAGTAAAACACACTCAGGAAAAAAAAAGACGACAAAGTACAGCCAATCAGACTGAAGCCAATTAAAATAAAACTATGAAGGCGTGAAATAAACAGACAATTCAGCTAAACTGATCAAAGACTGAGATCAAGTTATGAATATTTATGGAGGAAGTTTCAAGCAGGGCAGCTACTTACCCACTACCACAAATGTATTGTTGATTTGTGGAAAACGTTAGGGAATAGGCAGCTTGGTGCCTCATGGCTGGCTTTCTTTTTAAAGACAGGTTTAATTAAAAGGAAGGAAATAGAGGGAAACCAGAACAAAGCACCAAGCATCTTTATTCAGAACAGATCCCTGGTCTCATCTTATTAGAAAATAAACAAGGTCAGAGGACTTTTTCTGCTGGTTAGTTTAGAAGCATTTTCATTTAACTGGAAGAAAAAGGAAAAGAAGCTAAGGAAACTCATGGCATTTTTCTTCTGCCCAGTGGGTGTTTCAGGGCTACCAGATTGGGGTATCCAAAATGATCACCAGATAGATATGAAACTCTTAACTCTAGAAGTTGTCTGAATCCAAAGCCCTTGAGGGCAGGACAAAAAGCAACGGATGGGACAGAAGCAACCTAGAACTAAAGTGAAATTTCCTGACAGTTGGAACAATTAAACAGTGGAACCACTTGCCTCCAGAAGTTGTGAAAGCTCCAACTTTGGAAGTTTTTAAGAAGACATCGGTCAATCATTTGTCTGAATGGTATAAGGTTTCCTGCCAGAGCAGGGGGTTGGACTGGATGACCTCCAAGGTCCCTTCCAACTTTACCATTATGGTTATGATTATTATGATTATACTGTTACAAATATTGCAAATATTAAAATTAACAGAGATTAGGTGGAATAGGAACTAGTATGTGAGCAGGATGGAGGTGGGATCTTCTTTCTTAGTTTACTGACCAGCTCCATTGTGAGACGCCCCCATTGGTGGCCCAGCCCAGTTAACAGAGCCAAATTTTGAGGTTCTGTCAGGATCCAAAAACCCTCCTCCCTTTCCTTGGCCATATATTCTGCTTTTGGGGCCTGCCATTTTGTTGGGGGGAGGGGGAGCTTGCATGTGCTTGGGGTAACTTTAGCCTTCTATATTCTCCTTCTCCCCCCTCCGTCCCCTTGTGTCTCCTTTATCAGAGAAATGGATTTCAACTGGACATTATGACTTTGGTGGGAGGAGGAATATTGCTATGCTCAAATCTTCATTGAGGTGCAACACTCATTTGAAAAGCTGCACAGCTCTAACTTTTTATTTCTATCCTGTTCTGTACCAGCCTGCTACTGGCCCTGCAGAAAAGGCAGGGACAACCCCTTTACAAATGGCAAGAGGCTGGAATTAAGCCTGCCAAATTTATTAACATAAAACAGAGCAAAACAAGACACCAACCATGAAACAGGAGCTATGAAACAGGAACTAATCAAGCGGTTGCCTTCAGCAAACCAGCCCTCCCATGCATTCCCCTTTTATACAGTTCAGGGCGTGGCTTCTCTCTGCCTCCTTCCGAGGTGCCCCATTGCCTTCCTCTGTTTACTCCTGATTGACTGCCTCCTGCATCGGGCGTCCTTGAACAGGGCCAGCTGCGGGTCATCTTCATCCACGCTGTCAGGCTCACACAGCTGGGTCTCCGTCGTGACCAGGTGGGAGGGGCCTGGCTGAGGGCTCTCATCAGCAAGATCTTCAACCCCCTCAGCAAGCTCTTCAACACCCCCTCCTCCTCTGAGTCGTCCGACCCAACTGCCGAACCCACAGGCTGACCCTGAATCACAACATATCCCACTTCTCAATTCAGACTGAGCATTTCAGGCCGCTAGCAGGCAGGCAATAAATAAAAGCAAAATAAAATTTAAATTGTAAACATTGAAATCAAAGCAAACTCAGCTATTAAAAACCTGGATTAAGAGACGTTCCTAGGCTGCTCTTCTTAAGGAACAGAAAATAAGGGCCAAACACATGTTCTGGCTGAGAAATTCTTGGATTTGGGAGTTCAGACGTTGTAAAGTTGCCAAGGTTGAAGACCCCTCTTCTAAAGGATGCATTGGATGGTTTGGAAGTGAAGCAGGAGTAAAGAGGAAATGGACTAAAATAATGTGAAACAAATGTATTCTTGTAATTAGAACAGACGCTGATCAAGGAAGCCATAATCCTGTTAGCGTAACTGCACGAATTCCCTGGTGACTGTCTTAAAGAGGAATGTACTAAAGTCCTTGTTTAAGCAAACATAGTCTTGTCCTTAAGGCAGATGATGATTGGGATAACCATATCCTGTCTGTGAAACTACACATACTTCATGTAATTTTCTTTTGTAAACTGTTGTCTGATAAGAATGTGCAGGATGTAACCTTATAAGTAACAATGTATAACAATGTATAACTAGGAATTAGAGGTGTATAAATATGTCTGTTCATGAGCCCTTCGGGGTTCAGACCCTTTGTTTTGTTTAAGCCTTCTGAACCTGCACAATAAACCTTTCCTTTCCTGAAGAGCTGGCATGAGTCTCTTCTTTCTACTACAGGAGAAGACCTCTCATTCATGCTCCAAAAACAGCCATCTTCTAATAATAGCTTCATCTTTATCAGAAGGGTCTGTCTAGCAGTTTTTACTAGCCAAGTAGTTCAGATGGTCAGAAGATGGTCAGGCACTAAGCCAGGCCCCCAAGATTAATATCAAGATTTTAATTTGGACTTTATAAATGTATCTACTGCAATAAATGGGTTGGGAGCAGGGAGGAAGATGTCTTCAAGTGAGAAATACATCATGATTCTTTTTAATGTAGCAGTTTATACTTGTGCCCCTGTCAATGGACATACTGCCAAGACCATATAATAGCAATAGCACTTAGGCGTATGTACCATTCCATAGCACTTTGCAGCAGAGGTCCCCAACCTTTTGGGCACCAGAGACGTTTTTCCACAGATCAGATGGTATGTGGTTTTGTGTGCTGCCTGCATCTCATGGATGGGGCTTTGCTTGTTTGTGCAGACTAACTGCTGGCATGCTGTGGCCTGGTACTGGTCCACAGATCAGGGGTTGGGGACCCCTGCTTTACAGCACTCTCTGGGCAGTTTACAAGGTATTTGCATATTGCCCCCAACAACCAGGGTCTTCAGTTTACCCACCTCAGCAGGATGGAAGGCTGAGTCAACCTTGAGCCCCATCAGGATCAAATTCCAGGCGGTGGGGAGAGTTTGCCTGCAATACTGCAGTCTAATCACTGCACCATAAGAGTTCCATTATACAATAATGCAAATGTATACTTGATCATGTAAGAATTTATTTCTGTGGGGTGCAAAGGGATGCATACCCAGAATCATTTCACAATATTCAAAAGATGCAATTGAATTGAACCTATTTTTAGGTGACCCACCAAGCAGATGGATGGCCATCTCAGTTCACATGCCAAAGGTGTTGTTCACCTTGTCAAATATCATTTGATGTTGCATTGCATTCTCTTTACCTTTCAGCCATTTTTGTCTTCCTTTTATTGTATGATGTTAACTATCCCAACGTAGCATAATTTGTGCTACATTTACATTACTTTGACATGTTCTGTACTGAATAGGGCTGGTTCATCAAGTACTGCTGTGACTATGTATTATTATATTTTAAACTCTCCAAAATCTACCATGAGCAACATTTTAAAGCCAAGTAGAAAATGTACATGCTGAAAATTTAGGTAATTTGAGAGAAACAATCTACAATGTATGGAAAAGAACCCAATTAAGAAAAATTCTCACTTGAAACAAAGCCTATATATTTCCAGAACCCTAATTAGCTGAAGTGAAATATGTAAATAATATTTCTCATTCCACAGAGTTCATTTCAGTTTTTGTTCCATTTTTAAAAAACTTTAGCGATATGCAAAATATTTTGCATTCAAAACCATTTTGTCAATACACCTCAATGTTCTGAGCCTGATAAGAGTTGCTTTGAATGCAATTGAACATGAACAATTTTGATAATTCAGGAAGCATTAGACGTCAAAAATGATTGAAACAGCCTATTTTTTGTGAAACAGTTGTCCTGCAGTCAGAAAGATTGCTTTGAACTTGAAAAGTGGCATTTCAAATTCAAACAGGTTGCATGTTTAAAGTTTAATACATAGCTTAAAAAAAATGAAGGAGGCTAGTGTGTTAAATTGTTGTTCCAAATTCTAGTAGAAGAATCACATTAAAGAGTTGAACTATAACCTGGCCTTAAGCAGCAAGAAAAAAATAACAATGTGTCAAGAAGATTGCTAAAGCATCCTGTTTTCAGCTATTACAAACCACGGGGAATTAGGCACAAGAATTACTATTAAAAAATCTTGTTAAAGAAACACTCCAACAAAATAAGCCATTCTTCCAAACTCATGCTGCCTTAATGGAGCAACATGCAGTGGATCAGATCCATTCATTAGCCTGATAATTTGAAAATCTGAGCTTTTCTTGTGGTCTTTTATATTCCTCTCCCATTGTGGCTGAAAGCAGTAATTTACAACTTCTTGGGACCCATTTTGTCAATACGGGTAGTCTTTATTTGGGAGCCACTTTAGCGTAATATTTAAGGCATCAAGCTAGAAACTAGGTTACTGTGAATCCTAGTCCCATCTTAGCCACAAAGCCAGCTGGGTGACCTTGGGCCAGTAGTCTCTCTTAAGTCTAGGCTAAGGAGAAAGCGATGGCAAACCACTTCTGAAATCTTGCCAAGAAAACTGCAGGGACTTATCCAGGCAGTCACTAGAATTCAGAAACTGATTTGAAGGCATACACCCAAAAAAATCCTTCTTTAGTGACTGCCTTGGATAGCAGCAGTGGTGGGATTCAGCCAGTTTGCACCACTTCGGCAGAACCGGTAGCTAATTTTTTTGTTGCCCAGGCCCAGAATGGACTTCTGGAAGTGGCATCCACACAGAGAACCGGTTGTTCCCATATTTGAATCCCACCACTGGATAGCAACCATTTGCAGTTACTATGGCAGTGAAAAAGGAACTCCAAGACCAATGCCATCTCTCTCAGTCATGTCTTTGCCACTACAGTCAGTTAGTTCTGTGCCTGTTCTGTGCATTGTTCTGTGTCTGGTCTTTTATTTGTTTGTTTGCTTGTTGTTCATTTTTCTCTTCTTCACTGGGCACAGAAATTGCCTAAACAAGCTACATATCTCTTCCTGAACTGCTTCCTTCTACAGGGCAGAACTTCCCTAAAAGTTAACAAACTCGGCTCTGTGACCTTAATTACTGTACAGGTAATCCTTGATTTACAACAGTTTATTTAGTCATCTTTCAAAGGCACAACAGCACTGAAAAAAAGTGATTTGTGACTGTTGCAGGATCACCAGGGTCACAAAATCAAAATGTAGATGTTTGGCAACTGACTCCTCTTTATGACAGATGCAGTGTCCCGGGTTCATGTGATCACTTTTTATGACCTTGTGACAAGCAAATGGGGAAGCCAAATTCACTTAATAGCCGTGTTACTAATTTAACAACTGCAGTTTAACAATTGTCTCACTTAGCAACAAAAACTTTGGGCCCAATTGTGGTCATAAGCTGAGGACTACCTGTAGTGGATTAGAACCAAGTTGCTGCCAGCTTAAGACATGGTTGTTCTCCTTTGATGTTTTCCTTTGTTTTAATACTTTTTAATTTTTATCTATAGGCTGCCCAGAGTTGTTGTGGAGTTGAGCAGCCTTGATTTGGAATGAATGAATGAATGAATGAATGAATGAATGAATGAATGAATGAATGAACGAACACCCTTACTGGGTGGGTGGGAAATTAGGGGTCTTAAATTAGGTGCTAATATGTAGCTTATGTGTCATGCATGGCTAACTTCTACTTATTCTACCATCTAAACCTATTCTATAAACCACATTAAAAAACCATGGTTTATTATTTCATTTACTCCTATCTTCACAGCAGGGTGTTAAAATGGCTCCTTCCAAGGATCAGATTGTGTTTTGTTCCTTGTTGAGAGGAACTAAATCAGTTTCAAAGAGAAACATTTTTCAAATAGGTAAGAGTGACGCTTCAGAAACAAACCATTCCTGTGTCCCATTTTTCCCAGTACTATGCAATCAACTACGTTTCCCAATAGAATAATTTGGCGGGCTTTCTAACAGAAGGCTCAGCACCCCAGCCCAATGAACAGAAATGACCTTGGTTCCCATGGTACAAAGAATTGTTTAGGCTAACAGAAAAAATCCACCATCCCCATTCTATTCTGGTAGCAACCGGAAACGAGCCAAATAGCTTCATTCAGGTTCATTGCAGAGTTGACAAACACATAATCAGGTTAATAAATCAACTAGTAATTCAAACAATTCATTTCCAATCTCAGATTGTTCTAAGGTTTTCACTTTATTTTCCTCCCTTCTCTTAGCACAAGGGCTGAATATCTTTGAAATCCCCTGAAGCATGAAGAGTCATTCCAGCCAGAATCAATATAAGAGATAAATTTCTAAATAAAATTTTGCTTCACAAGATGTACAGTTTTAGTTTGAAAATGACACTGAGTTCATTAGCTAAAGGTGCCTATTGGGACTTATCCATAATAACTGGTGCTATCACACATCACCAAAAGGACAATGGTGTCCTATCTGTATAGATGCTTGTTCAACCAAGGAGAGCAAAATAATTCCTCTCTGATTTTTGGAATTAAACCAGGGGTGTCCAATCTTGGCAACTCTAAGACTTGTGGACTTCTAAATCTATGTTTATTCTATTTCGCCCAGGTAGGTGGTAACTTCTACTGTACTCAACTGGCAGGATTTTACTGTGATAACTTAGAACTGAAAAAGTTTAATTAGTCCAATTTCTCTGAAAAGTATAATTGACTAGGAAGAAGGTTAAAGCCATAATTCGAACAAAAAGCCTATATAAAGGCAAATTAATCTAGGGAAGTTCTTGGCTTATTTGCTTAATTATTTTAGTGCTAGTTCAATGTAAAAGGATCTCTCACATATTGCAAAGCACATAACCATGTTATGGTTGTTTTGAAATGCTACTATAAATCTTATCAATGTTTAAGAGATAGCATTGACACCAAATTTGGCTGATTCTGAAAAAAAACAAGTAAGGTGAGATTTGATTAGAGGGCTTGGTTAATAAACATTCAGCAACTGTTTAAAGTTATGACAACATTGAACTAAGAGGCTTACGGATGGTCCACAAATTGTGGCTGCTGCAGCATCCCTATAGTCATGTGATCACAGTTCAGGTGCTTGGCAACTGGTTTGAAATTATGATGGTCACAGTGTTCCACAGTCATGTGATTATCATTTGCAACTTTCATTGCTGGCTTCCAGCAAGCAAAGGCAATGCAGAAGCTGGCAGGAGGTCACAAATGTGACACTGCTCTTAATGACTGTGTGGAATTAATAACTGTAACATGAATTGTTGGGAGTGCTGTCATGACTTGGCACAGTCATGTGATGTCACATTATGATTGCTTCGCTCAACAATGGACAATTGTTAATTGGTGGCACAGTGGTTAAGTGCAGTATTGCAGGCAAACTCTGCCCACTGCCCTGAGTTTGATCCTGATGGGGCTCAAGGATGATTTAACCTTACATTTTTCTGAGGTTGGTAAAAAGAGGACCCAGATTGTTGGGGACAATATGCAAATAATGCTGACATTGTAAACCACCCAGAGAGTGCTGTAAAGCACTATGGAGCAGTATATAAGTCTAAATGCTATTGCTAACTGAGGATTACCTGTAGTATTGGGTGGAAGTCCAATGTATATCCCAGTGTAGTAGATTAGATTGTCAAAATGTAATACAACTCGTGATAAGGTTGAATCCAAATATTTTATCTGAGCTGAACTCAAATATAAGGGACGTTTATTTTAAGCATAATTTAAGATTTACATTATAATTTTCATGGGTGAAAGAAAAGAAAAAAAATCACATTAAAATGTTGAGAGAGGAGTTTGGAGACTACACAGTGTGGTTCAGAGAATGTGTTTGAATCTTGGACTCACCTACTCCATATAAAAGATAATATAAGCATTTTTAAATGAGAAATGTGGGGAGGGGGGTTGCAGACAGCAATGCAGTTATATGGTTTCAGTGGACCTTGACATTAATTCAAATATATTATTTATAGAAACACATATAAATATGAGATTGTAATATAACACAGTGTTTCTTCCTTCTCCTATCTGTCTGTCTAAATGCTTATATCAATCCTCAGCACAAACATAGTGGGCCAGGCATTCATTTCATCTGTTACAGTTCTCTACTAACCCACTCAAGCTTCCTTTTGCAAAATAACTTTTTTCTTTAATTAATTCCAATGTTGCTGAACTCAAGCATCTGACTGAGCAGAGAAATGCATGCATTCCCTGGAACAGAGGTCCCCAACCTTTTGGGCACCAGGGACCGGTTCTGTGGAGAGAAGCTTTTCCACGGACCGGATGGGGCCTGGTTTTGTGTGTTGCCTGCATCCCATGGATGGGGCTTTCCTTGTTTGTGCAGCCCAATTGCTGGCATGCCATGGCCCGGTACTGGTCCATGGACCGTGGGCTGGGGACCCTTGCCCTGGAAGACCCCACAAGAGTGTTATTGAGAAATATTATGTGGATTAATTTATTTTATAATTTCAACACATTCATTGTTGGGCAATTCTTTTAACAGAGGATATAGCAAATCAAGAGGAATGAGGGACATTGGTAAGAAAATTATTTTTACGTGATACTTCAAAAAGGGACAAAAAAGAGGATTGCCTATGATTTCTCATAGGCTTGTAACTTAAAATATGTCTTAAGGGAAGATACAATTATCTGGACTGAAGTTTTTCCTCCCATAAATATTAATAATATGGGCAAAACTCAGAATAAATTGGTTTCAAATGTTAATATTTTGGCACTGGGACAAAATTTCACAATATTCCACTGTTACCAGTATAGGTAGTCCTTAACTCATGACCATAATGTAGCTTGCCCATCTCTGTCATACATTGTGACAGTGAAATGGGTCACCCATGTGACCAAACCAATTTTATGATCTTCTTTGTAATAGTCATTAAACATACTAATGGTTTGCTATGGGTTGGTTTTGCCAAAATCCAGAAGTAAATGATTTTCAGAAAAACCATCATAAAATTTAGTCATGGGATCATGGGATGTTGCAAACGACTGTAAACGCAGGCCGGTTGCTGAGCACCAGCTGTCAAAATGTTGGAACCAGGTTGTAAGTAACCTTGGAGAGGTCTGCTGTAAGTTCAAACAGTCATTATGCAACTGGTCATAAAGTGAGAACTATCTGTAATTCTGAGCATCAGAAATTAGGCTTGTGTGAAGGAGCACTGTTCTATTTTACTAAGGTTCTTCAGATGTTTTACTGACTTGGCTACCTGATCTTAACAAGCAGTACTTCTTTGTGTAACCTGTCTTCTGATGAAGGGATCTTCAACCTTAGCAACTTTTAAGACTTGTGGACTTCAACTCCCAGAATTCCCCAGCCAGCAGGGGGAATCCACAAGCCAAGTTACCAAAGTTGGAGACCCCTGCTCTAATGTTTGAACACAGAGGAGTACATTGGTTAAAGATCTGAAATAATACAATCTTTAAATCTTCTGGGTATGTTTGTGGTGCATGATATAGTTGTGATTATGACATGCTTTAATCAGACCACAGATGTTTTAACCTGTAGGCTACCAAGAGGTATTTCATGGTGATGAGGTAGATGTCTTCATAAACATCTTAACTAACTGCTACTGGAACCAAAAGGAACATCTGTTGTCATATATCCATTTGCCAGATGCTGAGACACTCAAGTTCAGCTATAGACTAGGTACCCCTTTTTTTTCTGGAGAAAGCTCCTCAGCTAACCTGTTCAGAGATGGAACTCATGTTCTATTGATAGTCACCTTGAACCCATCTAGATGGAAGGGAGTAAAAAGCACTAAATTCATCACCATACAGAGGTGTTTCTGGTGCTTGTTTTGTTACCCATATTGCAACAGGGATACATTTCATTATTTTCTCCAGCAGCTGTTGACCTCTTTTCAATCAGTTGAAATGTGGGGATATAATGGAGTTTGGGGTGGATTAGATTGGACTAGACTAGACTAGTTTATTGACCAGGCATGATAGACACACAAGTAATTTGTCTCTAGTGCAATAACAAAAACAACAACAATACCACCAATAAGAGAAAGTAGTGGAACACATGAGAAGGATAATAGTAATATAGTCCTACCTAATATATCCTTAGACATAAGGCAATACTTGTGGGAATTAGGTGTTCTGCAGAGTGATGGCACGAAGGAAAAAATTGTGTCTAGTTGTTCTGGCATGCAATGCTCTGTAGCGCCACCCCAAGTGGAAGAGTTGAAACAGTTTATGTCTAAGATGTGAGTGAGGGATCTGTAGATATTTTCTTAGCCCTCTTTCTGACCTGTGCAATATACAGGTCCTCAATGAAAGGCAGGCTGGTTGCAATCATTTTTTTTCTGCAACCCTAACTATCAGTTGAAGTCTGTACCTGTCCTGTTTGGTTGCTGTACCAAACCAGACAGTTATAGAAGTACAAATGATAGATTCAATAATTCCTCTGTAGAACTGTATCTATATACAATGGGGAATTATAATCATTGCTGATATTGTAACTGCCTCCTTGACTATGACTTATGGTTTCATTTCCATATGTATTCTCTTGCAAAATAACTCGTACCGGGCCAGAATATTTAAATGCAAAGCACAAGTTAATCAAATCAGCAATTCAGCTGTGCCTGGAAGCTGAGGGATAGTTAGAGAGGTTAATGCGGAATTCTGAATCCTTTAACACCATCAAACTATTAGTTCATGGATCATCCACTTGAAAAATTCTCAAAGGGAAATCTGTTTAGTAACTCTGCTCTAAACTCATAGACCAGCATTACTGTTAAGTAATGACGAGCCATACTAAGAAACATTAGAGGGTAGTTGTAAAAATGGTTTGCCAAAATAGTACTAATAGCAGCAATATACTGTAGTACTTAAACAACTAGGTAAAATATTGAAAGGGAGGCTTTCTTTCAACAAAACTTCAGATGAATCACCTCAGTGAAAGAGATTTACGAGATGTGTGAATTGAAGGTAGGTGCTGTGATGAAGCAGCAGACTAAATCATGGAGCTTTAAAATGTTGCATAGCGTTATGGAGCCCTTGGCAAACCAAGTGGCTTTTCTGCTGTTCCTGTAATGTTCATTTTTGCAACTTCACGTCTATACATGCATAATGCAGGTGTTTCTGTGAATGGTTGATTGGGTTCTCTGACCCTAATATATATGCCAAGCAAATGAGTTACTACTTATCTCTTTCAACTGTCTTTTGCAACATTTCTGGAGGGACATGGCTGTTGCTTTGGGCAACATCTTCACTTCTCAGCTCCCCACCTCCTTAAAATACCCATCTGGAAGTTATAACTGCTCTTTGCTGATTTTGGGTTATTAAATTTCTCTGCTGCTCTGTCAGGGAATTGCGCAGCAGATGTCTAAATGAAGTCACAGACACGTACTTGTTGTTGTTGTTGTTGTTAGTTGCGAAGTCGTGTCCGACCCATCGCGACCCTATGGACAATGTTCCTCCAGGCCTTCCTGTCCTCTACCATCTTCTGGAGTCCATCTAAGCTCACGCCTACTGTTTCAGTGACTCCATCCAACCACCTCATTCTCTGTCGTCCCCTTCTTCTATTGCCCTCAATCTTTCCCAGCATTAGGCTCTTCTCCAGTGAGTCCTTCCTTCTCATTAGGTGGCCAAAGTATTTGAGTTTTAGCTTCAGGATCTGGCCTTCTAAAGAGCAGTCAGGGTTGATCTCCTCTAGGACTGACCGGTTTGATCGCCTTGCAGTCCAAGGGACTCGCAGGAGTCTTCTCCAGCACCATAGCTCAAAGGCTTCAATTCTTTGGCGCTCAGCCTTTCTTATGGTCCAGCTTTCACTGCCATACATTGCAACTGGGAAGACCATAGCCTTGACTATACGCACTTTTGTTGACAGGGTGATGTCTCTGCTTTTTAGTGTGCTGTCTAGATTTGCCATGGCTTTCCTCCCCAGGAGCAAGCGTCTTTTAATTTCTTGGCTACAGTCCCCATCTGCAGTGATCTTGGAGCCCAGGAAAACAAAATCTGTCACTACCTCCATTTCTTCCCCATCTATTTGCCAGGAATTGAGAGGGCCAGAGGCCATGATCTTGGTTTTCTTAATGTTAAGTTTCAACCCAAGTTTTGCACTCTCCTTCTTCACCCGCAACAAGAGGCTCTTTAGTTCTTCTTCACTTTCTGCCATTAGAGTGGTATCATCTGCGTATCTTAGGTTGTTGATATTTCTTCCAGCAATCTTAATTCCAACTTTTGATTCATCTAGCCCTGCCTTTCTCATGATGTGCTCTGCATATAAGTTAAATAGGCAGGGTGACAGTATACAGCCTTGCCGGACTCCTTTCCCAATTTTGAACCAATCAGTGGTTCCGTGTCCAGTTCTCACTGTTGCTTCTTGACCCGCATATAGGTTTCTCAAGAGACAAATAAGATGGTCTGGTACTCCCATCTCTTTAAGAACTTGCCACAGTTTGTTATGATCCACACAATCAAAGGCTTTAGCATAGTCAATGAAGGAGAAGTAGATGTTTTTCTGGAACTCCCTAGCTTTCTCCATGATCCAGCGTATGTTAGCAATTTGATCTCTAGTTCCTCTGCCTCTTCGAAATCCTGCCTGTACTTCTAGTAGTTCTCGATCCACATACTGCTGAAGTCTAGCTTGTAGGATTTTAAGCATGACTTTACTAGCATGAGAAATGAGTACAACGGTGCGATAGTTTGAACATTCTTTGGCACTGCCTTTCTTTGGAATTGGAATGTAAACTGATCTTTTCCAATCCTGTGGCCACTGTTGAGTTTTCCAAATTTGCTGGCAAATTGAGTGTAGCACTTTTACTGCACTGTCTTTTAAGATTTTGAATAGCTCAGCTGGAATACTGTCACCTCCACTAGCTTTGTTGTTGCTCAGCTTTTCTAAGGCCCACTTCACTTCACATTCTAGGATGTCTGGCTCGAGGTCAGTGACCACCTCATTGTGATTATCTGGGACGTTAAGCTCATTCTTGTATAGTTCTTCTGTGTAATTTTGCCACCTCTTCTTAATCTCTTCTGCCTCTGTTAGGTCCCTACCATTTTGGTCCTTTATCATGCCCATTTTTGCATGGAATGTTCCCTTCATCTCTCCAATTTTCTTGAAAAGATCTCTGGTCCTCCCTATTCTATTGTTTTCTTCTATTTCTTTGCACTGTTCATTTAAGAAGGCATTCTTATCTCTTCTAGCTATTCTCTGGAATTCTGCATTCAATTGGGCATATCTATGTTTTTCTCCCTTGCCTTTCGCTTTCCTCCTTTCCTCAGCTATTTGCAAAGCTTCCTCAGACAGCCATTTTGCTTTCTTGCATTTCTTTTTCTTTGGGATGGTTTTGGTTGCTACCTGTTGTACAATGTCGCGAACCTCTGTCCATAGTTCTTCAGGCACTCTGTCTATCAGATCTAATTCCTTAAATCTATTTGTCACCTCTACTGTATATTCAACAGGGATATGATTTAATTCGTACCTGAGTGGCCTAGTGCTTTTCCCTACTTTCTTCAGTTTAAGCCTAAACTTTGCAAGGAGAAGCTCATGGTCTGAGCCACAGTCAGCTCCTGGTCTTGTTTTTACCGACTGTATAGAGCTTCTCCATCTTTGGCTGCAGAGCATATAGTCAATCTGATTTCTGTGTTGACCATCTGGTGATGTCCATGTGTAGAGCCGTCTCTTGGGTTGTTGGAAAAGAGTGTTTGCTATGACCATCGTATTCTCTTGACAAAATTCTATCAGCGTGTGCCCTGCTTCATTTTGTACTCCAAGGCCAAACTTGCCTGTTATTCCAGTTATCTTTTGGCTTCCTACTTTAGCATTCCAATCCCCCATGATGAGAAGGACATCATTTTTTGGTGTTACTTCTATAAGGTGCTGTAGGGCTTCATAGAACCGGTCAATTTCATCCTCTTCAGCACTGGTGGTTGGGGCATAGACTTGGACTACTGTGATATTGAATGGTTTCCCTTGGATTCGAACTGAGATCATTCTGTCATTTTGAGGATTGTATCCCAGTATTGATTTTCCTACTCTTTTATTAACTATGAAGGCTACTCCATTTCTTCTGAGGGATTCTTGCCCGCAGTAGTATACCTGATGGTCATCTGAATTAAATTCACCCATTCCTGTCCATTTTAGTTCGCTGATACCTAAGATGTCGGTGTTCAGTCTTGTCATCTCTTGTTTGACCACGTCCAGCTTTCCTTGATTCATGGATCTTACATTCCAGGTTCCTATGGAGAAAAAATCTTTACAGCATCGGACTTTCCTTTCACCACCAGACACATCCACAGCTGAGCGTCCTTTCGGCTTTGGCCCAGTCGCTTCATTCTTTCTGGCGCTACTAGTACTAGCCCTCTGCTCTTCCCCAGTAGCATATTGGACGCCTTCCGACCTGAGGGGCTCATCTTCCAGCGTCATATCATTTTGCCTTTTGGTACTGTCCATAGGGTTTTCATGGCAAAGATACTGGAGTGGGTTGCCATTTCCTTCTCCAGTGGATCACGTTTTGTCAGAACTCTCAGCTATGACCTGTCCGTCTTGGGTGGCCCTGCACGGCATAGCTCATAGCTTCATTGAATTACGCAAGCCCCTTCGCCACGACAAGGCAGTAATCCATGAAGGGGTACGTACTTGTAGTTTTATATAAATAAATATAAAACCACAAGTACATGTCTGTGACTTCAATATATACAACAAAATAGATAGTGAAGCAAACAGGAGCATCATGAGGTAAATCACAGAACATGCAGGGCGCACAGAAGGAAAAAAAGGCGGGGGAAAAGGGAAACGCCCCCTCTACATCCACAGCAACCAATCACAGTGCAGATTGCTTCACGCAGGAGCCAGCGTTCTCTAACCCAGGAGTGTCAAACTTGCCACGACACGTGACGTGTCACGACGTATCGTGACTTTTTCTCCATTGCCGGAGCAGGAGTGGGCGCAGTTTCAGCATGACACATCCAGCCCATGGGCCAGCAGTTTGAAACCCCTGCTCTAACCAATCAACTATAACTGTCAATTGCTCCAGATACCAAATTTAAACACCTAAACATGGTACTTCCAACTCTAAATGGAGCTTACTGTGGATGTGGGGAAGGGTATCAAAGCTAACTAGTCCACTGTGCTCACTTGAATTACAGGCAGTCCTCAAGGTATGATGGCATTAGGGAGCAGAATTTCCATTGCTAAGCAAAGTAGTAGTAAAGCTCAATGCCTCATGACTGCAATCCCTAGTGATGCCAATACTGTTGTTAACAGAATCTTACCAGTTGTTAGCTGAGGATCCACTTTGATCCAAGCCATTCCCAGCTTGGTCCTTCCCAGTCCTAAGCCTTTATTCTTCCAATGTAAGAGACTATCTATTTTGGCAATCATACACCCTGCCTTGAGGGGCAACAAGAAGCCCCAGAATCACACAACTCTGGGGCTGCTTGCCACATTGGGCTCAGAGGTTTCTTGGCACACTGCAAGGACCCCCTGAGCCTCAGCACAGCATGAAGCCATAGCTGTCTCAATGCGGACCAGCAGTGAGATGTCAAACCACATCTGCCCCAGGAAGCCCCATCCACTCCATCACAGCTCAGCAATGTGACATAAAGCTCCAGCCCCAGCCACCTATCCTTGCTGCCCTGCACTTTGAGGATCCTGCTGCCTTGCACTCTGCTAACTGCAGCTGACTTCAATATCTTCTTGTTCCTGCTACTAACATGGTGTATCCAGCTTGGCCATTCTCAGGGCAGCTGCTAATTATGTGAGACCTTCTTCCTCAGGTCTCATGAGGAAACAGCTACACATGATCTCAGGAAGAACATCTCTACAACTTGATTGCAGACATCAAAGCCAGAATACACTCAGCCTTAAATCCACAGGGCAGCTCCACCCCACCCCCTGTGTGTGCACACAAGTATAGTCTGGCATTCCAGCTGGCTGTCTTGCCCTGCAGGCTGACTTCAGCCAGGATGCTGGCACTGGCTGTCTCCTGTGCGCACACCCCGGGGCCCTTGCAAAGGGCCAGGCTGGGTGTGCTTGGCCTGCAGAGATAGAAGGACGATAGCAAAGGTCTAGTGGGGTCAAACAAGTGCAGGGTGGCAGGGACTGCAGAATGCAGGGGCCCAAAGAGCAGAGATTGGAGGGAGATAGGTGGGTGGGTGGGTGGGTGAGTTGAAACATCCCCACTAGTGTAAGAGCAGATGGCTGCCAAGCGCCTGAATTTTAATTACATGACCACAGGGGCACTGCAACAGTCGCATTTTTGGGGACAAGGGTTAAGTCCCATTAGTTCAGCACCACTGCAACTTCAAAAGGACACTAAACAAATGGTTGTAACTTGAGGATTACGTATCTGTATACCTTTGACAATCTGCACCATTAGGACAAATTTAAATTTCTGGATATCAGTGAACAGATGCCAGGCTAATACTAACCTAAATATTTACTGAAGGGATTGTAAAGCTGAGTATTTTGTCCCCTTCTTTATAACTTCTTTTTCCCTGACTCACTGGTAGGCGCAAGCAACCAGAATCATATGTGAAGGGGTCGAGTTGACTATTTAACTCTGTTCTACCTGTAGTACAGGAATTCCCCCCAGACTGCTTGTCTTCCTTTGGGAACAAACAGATAAGTTTGTTTGGGGGAATGGGGTGTGTGTGTCAAGTTTATGCTTCTTCTGGCTGTGCAAAGATTCAAGGCTAGTTCCCCACTTGATCCCTCCTCCTTGCCTGGCTGGGTGTTTCCCAACACTACTTATTTTCATTGCTTTGTTTCTTGTGATAGTTGAAAAAAGCTTATTCTTTAAACAGTTTTGGAAATGTGGATTATTTAAAACTTAGAGGAAGACACCACTTTCCTGGATTCAACAATCTGGGCTCTTTGCTTAACAATTTGGAAGCGGCTGTGCTACCCTTTCTTGGCAGTTAAAAGTTATTAGAACAGACACTTGTGTTTATACTTACAACTGGGAAAATACTAAAGGATGGGAAATATCCAATTCCTCTTTGCCCAATTCTCCTGATCCAATTTAGCACATTATTTTACATCCAGGCTTAGTGAACAGATAAACTGCAGGAAATAATGACCAATATAACCCACTATCCCATCTCAAACTATTAATTTATTTCATAAAAGAATCATATATTCTTGCAAATGTAAGAAAGGCCCATTAAAGAGAATGCGTACATATGTACAGGTAATCCTCGATTTACAGCACATTTTTTAGTGACTGTTCGAAGGTACGGCACTGAAAAAGGTGACATGATCATTTTTCACACTTACGACTGTTGTGGTGTCCCCATGGTTACATGTTCAAAATTCAGATGGTTGGTAACAACAACAATAATAGAGTTGTAAGGGACCTTGGTGGTTTTCTAGTCCAACCCTCTGCTCAGGCAGGAAACCCTATGACATTTCAGACACATAGTGGTCCAGTGTCTTCTTAAAAACTTCCAGTGTTGGAGCATTCACAGCTTCTGGAGACAGGTTAATTGTTCTACTGTAACTGTCAGGAAGTTTCTCCTTAGTTCCAGGTTGCTTCTCTCTTTGGTTAGTTTCCATCCATTGCTTCTTGTCCTGCCTTCAGGTGCTTTGGAGAATAGCTTGACTCCCTCTTCTTTGTGGCAACCCCTGATGTCTATGCTGCAAACATTGACATGTTTTTGCACAGACAATATAAAAGGCACCCTTTTGCTTTAACTGTTTGGCTTTGAATCACTAAAGTGTGGGAGGAATTCAACCCAGATGTTTTGAGAAGATAAGAGCAGGCTTCAGAAGGGAAGTGAAACTTCATGTGTTAAACTAATTGGTGAATGTGATTTATGACATGTAATTAAGGGAGGGAGATTCTGTATGATATGATGTGTAAAGGAGAGGAGAATTCAGATTCTGGCATCCATCCAATGAATGCCAATGCTCCGTTCTCATTATTGTAGACTTTTTTGGAATAAACAATCATGCAGTGTTCTTTGATCTGTCTCATTGATCAGAACCATAATACCTGAGATATTGGAAGACTGCTATCATGTCACCCCTCATCCTTCTCTTCATTAAACTAGACATACTCAATTCCAGCAACCGTTCCTTATATGTTTTAGCCTCCAGTCCCCTGATCATCTTTCTTGCTCTTCTCTGTACTCTTTCTAGAGTATCAACATATTTTTTATGATGGTTGTAGTGTCCCAAGATCATGTGAGCACCTTCCATGACCTTCTGAAAGCAAAGTCAATGGGAAAGTCAAATTCATTTAACAACCTGTTACTAACTTAACAACTGCAGTGTTTCACTTAATAATTTTGGCAAGAAAGATCATAAAATGGATAAAAACCCAATAAACGTCTCACATAGCAACAGAAACGTGAGGCTCCATTGTGTAGTTGTAAGTTGAGAACTACCTGTACTCAGCATCTAGACAGATTAGTACACACAAAAAAACCTTTCAGGTAATTTCTGTAGTGTTTAAATACAATGGACTAGAAGCCCAGAGATTATAAATTCTAAATCCTGCACTGAACTGGAAGCCAGTTTAGTAAATCTTAGCCAATCACTCTCTCTTTCAGTTCTAGAAGGAAGGCAAAGGCAAACATTTCTGAAAACATGACAAGAAAATTGCATAGACAACTGCATGTAATTGCCAAAAATCAATGCTGATTTGAAGAAATACACACACACACACACACACACACAAAACGATGTTATCAGGGTAACATTCTTGCCTCTGACTCTATACTGAAGGAGAGAAGAGAAGGGGAAATGTACATCCTACCTGCCAATCTTCTTGCCATACTGAATGGTTAACAGAATTTAATATAGGTAGAAATCAGATTTACTTTATTTATTACATTCCAGGTAGTCCTCAACTTATGACCACAACTGAGTCCAAAATTTCTGTTGCTAAGTGAGACATTTGTTATTTGAGTTTTGCTCCATTTTACAACCTTTCTTGCCACAGCTGTTAAGTAATTCACTGCAGTTATTAGCAGGGTTGTTAAGTGAATTTGGCTTTCCCATTGACTTTGCTTGTCAGAAGGTCATATGACAACAGGGATATTGCAACTGTCTCAAATATAAATAAATAAGGTGTCCCGTGATCATCAGGATGCCACAATGGTTGTAAATGTAAAAAAAATGATCACAAGTCACTTTTTTCATGCTATTATAACTTCAAACGGTCAATAAGCAAGCTGCAGTAAGTCGAGGACTACCTGTAATAGAATGCCTGCAAACCACACTTCTCTGAACGTTGGGTAATGGAAACAATACTGTACAACATAATAAAAACAGTGTATAATAGAAATAAGATCCATTTACTTTAACAATAGGGCAGCACGTAAAAGGGCCAAGAGTTAAATAACCAGCAATTCTAAAAAGAAGCTTGGAAAATAAAACAAGGTATTCATCACAATGAAGGTGTCAAGGGAGCCTGTTTGTGGAGGGCTATCCGCAGTGCTATTGAAAAGGCGCTCTTATCAATGAGCTACCTGCTGTTTGATAAGAACATCTGGTGAAGGGCTTAGAAGAATATTGTTAGGTGCAACAGAGATACTTCTTCAAATAGAATAAGGACATAATACAAACACGGACACTTCAGACACCCTTTCAATACAATTTCATGCAGATGAAAGCAATGAAGATATAGGCAAGCAAATGCATTCAGCCACTCATATTTCACATGTTTGAAGATTTACTATTTTGCATCTTTTCACAGAAACTTACCTACCTCATTTGGCATCCAAATAAACTTTTTCTCCCAAACCTACTGGCCATTATTGGAATTTTGAGAGCATCGCAAGAGCCTCCACAGAAAATGGCAGCCTTTGTGATACTTCCCAGGATACTTTTACACTTTTAACTTAAACCTTTGTCTTTTTTGTATGTAGACATAAAGGTAAAGATAATGGTTTTCCCTGTCCAGTCGTGTCCGACTCTAGGAGACAGTGCTCATCTCCGTTTCTCAGCTGAAGGATTCAACATTGTCCAAAGACATTTCTGTGGTCATGTGAATAGCATTATAGACCGAGGTGCATGGGATGGTCTTACCTTCCCACCGAAGTGGTACATATTTATCCACTCACATTTGCATGCTTTCGAACTACTAGGTGAGCAGGAGCTGGGGCAAGTAACAGGAGCTCACACTGTCATGCACTGCTCGGGTCTTGAACCCAAGTTGTCAGCTTTCCAGCTTTTCAGCTGACAAGCTCAACATCTTTAACTGCTTGAGCCACCACTCTCCCTTATATAGACTTCCCCCAATCCAAAGTATTGGCAAGCTATTGTTTCAATGTCTAAAAATGATTTAGAAAGAGAGACAGGGGGAGTCAGGGCCATCTGGGTCTTGGGGAAATGCTTCCAGTGATAGAAGAGGTACATCTCCTGGGTTCCACCAGGTCATACTGCTTGAGTGACAGGGTCTGGAGCTCGTCAGATCTTTTTTTTTTTTAAATCCCATTTATATCCTGCCCTTCTCCAAAGACTCAGGGTGGCTTACAATCTAAAGCACAAATCAATGTGCTGAGCAATAGCCTTCATTCTATGTATATGCCTGCTTATTAGGGCTTTCGCCCCCCCCCCCAAGCGGCATTATTACAAAGTCAGCTTATTGCCCCCAACAATCTGGGTCCTCATTTTACCTACCTCGGAAGGATGGAAGGCTGAGTCAACCTTGAGCCTGGTGGGACTCGAACCTGCACTAATTGCAGGCAGCTGGTGTTACTTAAGGAGGCATTATCCCACTGCTCCACCAAGGCTCTTACTGGATAAGCAGAGTTTATTGTAAACAGTCCTGTAAATAATCTGGCTCTGTGCCATGAAAGGGTTAAATAGACACCTCAAATTGCACCTGGAAGTCAGCTGGCAACAAGCACATTCTCCTACAGCAAAAACTATAAGAAGAACTGAAAGACTCACCATCCATGTCTAACCGCTGCATAATAATTGCCAGTTCCACCTCGCTAGGCATGTATCCCAGAGAGCGCATGGCCATTCCCAGTTCCTGCTTGGAAATGAAGCCATTGCCATCCCGGTCCAGGACTCGGAAAGCTTCCCGAATTTCTAAAAAGAGAAGGTTGAATTATTTTCTTGGTGCATTGATTTTCTTTGAACATTGGTGCTAACTCAAGAACTAAACCTGGACATTGTCCTCAGGAGGACTACAATAGCCTGGCTCTTTGAAATACAGTTAGGCCTTGACCTACAAAAAACAACTGAGCCTCAAATTTCTGGCAGAAATTTGAGCCTCTAAGTTTGGCAGAATTTTTTTCTTCTTCTTCTTACAGCATCTATTATTTTTCTATATTTTCTCAGGCACCGTTTCTATCTTATATCTGATCCTCAGTCAGAATTCAGAAGCAGAACATTTCTTGTATTTGACAGCTTTCCCCTTTATGCCAGTGATTTTCAACCTTAGAATTGAAGTTTAAAGTATAAGGGTTCCAGCTCCCAAAAATCCCTATGTAGCACGCTGGCAGGAGGATCCTCGGAGCTGAAGTCCACACATCTTAAAGATGGAGTAGTTGTTGTTGTTAGCTGCAAAGTCGTGTCCGACCAAACGCGACCCCATGGACAACGTTCCTCCAGGCCTTCCTGTCCTCTACCATCTTCTGGAATCCATTTAAGCTCACGCCTACTGCTTCTGTGACTCCATCCAGCCACCTCATTCTCTGTCATCCCCTTCTTCTATTGCCCTCAATCTTTGAGGCTCCCAAATCCCTATGTAGCACGCTGGCAGGAGGATTCTCGGAGCTGAAGTCCACACATCTTAAAGATGGGGTAGATCTCTGGGTAAATCACAAGCATGATCAACTGGAATAGGTATTTCTCCAGTCCACTGCTTTCCAGTCTCCAGTCTCTCTGCAAAAACTACAAGCCCTCAAACTGCCTGGGAATTCTAGGAGCTGAACTCTCATTGTAGCTGGAAAATACCACAGATGGAAGGGTGAGCAAAACGTTTTGTGCCACTGGGAATTCCAGAATTCTCCAATAGGAAAAAAAAACTCTGTTGCTCATCTTCAAATTTTAATGGAGAATTCTCAACACCAGAAAAGCAAAAACCAAGAGTGTCACAGAGAATAGGCCAGCTATGTCCCACTCTTAAATTAACCCATTTTCTATGCAGATACATTGCACTAACTCATAAAACAAACAAGCAAGCAATTGTGCAACATGTTAGGCCACAGAAACAAAAAAAACAAACAAACCATGGTGTTCTATAACCAGGGCATTGGAGTTTGGGGGTATTTATTTATTCAACGCATTTATATAATTGTTGGTCTTGTATCAGTCTCTAGGTGGCTCCTAACCAACAGTTAAAAACATCGATATAACCTGAATACATACATCTGTCTATTCAAACCACAAACATTAAGTTGACATTAAGGTTAGATGGCTGTGAGGATGCTATTGGTACTGTTGACTGTGTATTTGGTTTGTTCTTATTTATTTATTTTATTTATTTATTATTGGGACTTATATGCCGCCTTATCTCCTGAAGGACTCAGGGCAGCTAACAACAATAACATACAATAAATACAGAAGTTAAGATAAAATTAAAATTAAAGGCCTCTGTACAATAAATTAAAATTAAAATAAATTAAAAATTAGAGTTAAAAAATTAAAAACATAATTAAAATCCCTGTCAGTCCAGGTCAGCCAGGTGGAAAAGGAGTGTTTTGAGGCCGCGGCGAAAGGACTGGAGATCTTGGGCCATCCGAAGCTCAGGGGGGAGCTGGTTCCACAGGGCTGGTGCTCTCACAGAGAAGGCCCTCCCCCTGGAGGTCGCCAGCCGACATTGTCTAGCCGACTGTACCCTGAGGAGGCCTTGCTGACTACTGTACGTTTTTTATTTTTTTTACTGTTCTACCACATTGTTAGTTGCCCAGAATCATATTTGCAAGTTGGGCAGCCACATAAATTGATTTAGTATATAGTAAAAATTTTAAAAAGTGCAACTGCAAAGTTTTGAACAGATCTGGTTAAGTATATTATTCAGCCCAGACTCAGAATATTCAGATGCCTAAGAAATCATTGCAAAGATGTGGACCCAGGGTAGGGAATATGTGATGCAGTCTGAGATGTCCCTTCTAACCTATTTACCTATTCATATTTAAATGAGTTATTCTAGGTCTCTCTTTTTTTTTCACCTTAAGTGTGCAGAACAAAAAGCTGCAGTGATTTGGGTGGGGAAGAGTGTAAGTAGAGAATACTATACAGGTAGCCCTTGACTTAACAACCACAAGTGAGCCCAAAATTTCTGTTGCTAGGCGAGACAGTTGTTAAGTGAGTTTTGCCCCATTTTACAACCTTTCTTGCACTGTTATTAAGTAAGTCACTGCAGTTGTTAAGTTAGTAACACGGTTGTTAAGTGAATCTGGCTTCCCCATTGAGTTTGCTTGTCAGAAGATCACAAAAGGGGACGCTGCTAGTATCATAAATATGAACCAGTTGCCAAGCATCTGAATTTTGATCATATGACCATGGGGATGCTGCATTGGTGGTAAGTATGGAAAAAAAAGTCATAAGTCATTTTTGTCATTGCTGTTGTAACTTCAAACAGTCACGAAACTAATGGTTGTAAATCTAGGACTACCTGTAAGACAAGAGTACTTTTTTTAGTATTAAATCCCCTCTCTTACTGGGAAAAAGAGAATTGCAGCTGATTTTTTTTTCTTTTGGAACTATTGGAAGAAGAAAATTTATTGTATCTCTATTTGTGGATACCTACAGACACAAACACATTTTATATAGTTTGATAGATAAAACATAACATCAAGTCAGTGTCAGTTTTTAGCAACAAAATAAGTGTGACTTCTAGAAAAAATATATATAAAGCACACAATACATGGGGGGTTTTTTTCTTACCAAAAGAGGGAGCTATAATACTGAATAACAGTCATAGTGTGACAGCACCCCAATTGGGGGGGGGGGGAGCTTCAATTCAGCCACTGATGAATCAGAACATTCTGTATATAAAATTCCTTTTAAACTTTCTTTTGCATTTCAACAAGAACTAATAACAAAGAAAATTCATTGCTGGCATCTGTTGTTATTATGCTCCACTGAGTCATAGCCAGCTCCTGCTGATTCTATGGATAAAAGTTCTCCAGGTTCTCCTATCTTTCAACATACTGAGCAATTTTTGCAGGTACATTTCTGCAACTCTGTTTTTCTTATATGCTATTGGTCTCTTCTCCTTCTTTCCATCTTCCCCAATTTGATTACCTTTCCTATAGAAACATGAGCCCACCTCATGTGCCCCAAATATGATATCCTTTGTTTCATGATGCATGCACCATGGGTGCTCTATCGCTGGAGGTTTTCAAGAAAAGATTGGACAACCATTTCTCTGGGATGGAATAAGGACTTTTCACCGTTGTCCTAGGGATGCCCAGTTGGGGCTGCTTTCATGCCCCCAGCAGGAACTGGAGTGAAGGGTTGAGAGAGTTCAATCCTGCCCCATAGCAGCTCTTGGGTTTCAAATGTGGGCTTGCTAACCTCCCGCCCAGGGTTTCAACCACTTGATGTGTCATGCTCCTTTCTCCGTTAGCTAAACCAACACAACAACCAAAGATAGTCTTTGATTTACAACCATTTGTTTAGCAACTGTTTGAAGTGACAACAGTACTGCTTAAGTACATGTAAGTACACTTTGACATGATAAGGTTTTGTTTTTTTAAATGACTTACTGGTCCTTACACTTACAACTGCTGCAGCATCCTCACAGTCACTGCTTAGAATTTGGGTGTTTGGCAACCAGCATGTATTTATGGCAGCTGCAGCATCCTGGGGTCATGTGATTGCCATTTGCAACCTCTGCAACCAGCTTCTGATAAGCAAAGGCAATGGGGGAAGCTGGATTTGCTTAATGACTGCATGATTCCCTTATAAACTGTGGTGGTTTGCTTAGCAACAGCGGCAGAAATTGTCATAAAATCAGGCCCAACTCATTTAACAACCACTTTGCTTAGCAATGGAAATTCTGGTCCCGTTTCTGGTTGTAAGTCAAGAACTAACTTTACATATCTGCAAGCTTTTTAAATTGTGTTGGTGCAAGGATAAACAAATTGCTGCATGTTTTTAGTTTTGGTGGCGATGCTCAGTAAATAAGTGTTTTGACTGAAAGTTTTTGAACAATTTGGTGAATCATCCAAACATTTTTCACAATAAATTCTGCCTGTAGTCTACTGTCCAGATTCCCTAATTCATATAAATTGATGCAGCATAAGAAATTGATCCAGAAAAGCCTGAAATGAAGAATAAATGTATTCAAATCTGCATTTGTACAACCAAGACTATTTTGTAAGAAAAACATTATTTTACACACACACACACACACAAAAAAAAACACCACAATGTTTTTTCTTATAAACTAGTCTTGATTGTACAAAGGCAGTTTTGGATTGCCATAATTATGATTAAAAAGTTTGTATGTATACATTCATATTACATAAATACACACATTCACAACTGTATTTCTTTTTGTAATTTTGCATTCTGTTTTTTTGTTTCAGTTTTGGACTTCTGTTTCCAAAACAAAACAGTAATGATTTTGCATACCATGCCTATCAATGCCTCCTTTAAAAAGCCACTTTTTTATGGGTTTGCATTATTGTTTCATGTTCCCAGGAAAATACATATCTGAGAAAAGGAAGTGTTGATAGCATTCCCAGATCAACTTTGTTATACCTTGTTACTTCAGTAATCCAAACATGTACTTTTTTGGCTTGCACAGTTACAATGCAAGCCCAAGAAACAATATGGATTTTGTAAAGACTTCCAACAGATGATGGTCATGGTGGTTTTGGTGTACACAACCATGCGTACTACAAAAAAAAACTTCACAGACTTAGGCTCTTAAAGTTGCAGATCCCTATGACACCTTAGAATGAAGTGAGACATCTATCACTGATTTTAACCAAGCTATCCCAGTAAATCTGGAGAAAGACACAGTGGCTAACAGATTGAAAGAAGTCAGTGTGTATTTCAGTACCAAAAATAAAAAGAAGACTTAACAGAATGCAAACCATTTTACAATGTTCTTAATTTTACATGCTAGCAAAATGATGCTTAGGATCAAACAACGCATATTAAACTGCAAAAAAAGAGCTGCCAGATGCTTAAGATGTCTTTAGAAAAGACCAAGATCAAGAAACATGAGATATTATTGCTGATAGGTAAAGGTAAAGGTTCCCCTGCACACGCGTGCTAGTCGTTTCCAACTCTAGGGGCCGGTGCTCATCTCCGTTTCAAACCCGAAGAGCCAGCGTTTGTCCGAGGACGTCTCCGTGGTCATGTGGCTGGCATGACTGGACGCCAAAGGCGCATGGAACGCTGATACATATTGGTTAATTGAGAAAGCCAAAGAATAGCAAAAAGTAGTGACTGTGTGCTTCATTTATTATAGAAAGGCCTTTGATTTTGTGAATTATGTCAAGCTGTGGAATGTGTAGAATTCCAGAACATGTTGTTTTCATGAAAAACCTACAGTTCAAAGAGGTTAGGAAGAAACAGTATTGACAGAACACGTTGGAAACAAATTGGCACCAAGTTGGAAAAGGTATGTGACAAATTATCTACTCTCCCCTTATTTTTTTCATCCTATACATTGAATATATATCTGCAAGCTCTAGCAAGATGGATGAACCTAGTTAGAGTGGCAATGGGGACAATGTTGGAAGGCTTGAAAATCCAGGCAGGTCAGGGAGAGATCACTATGGGGAGAAACTCTATGTATAGTTATGTGGTTCCTAAGAATCAAAAATGACTTGATGGAACATAATCAGTCAATCAATCAATCTAAAACTGAGGGCATAGCACAGCTATCCCTTTTAAGTCCGTTCTTCATGAGTGCATGGATACGAACTTGCTTTCTTGACTGCAATACAGAAGCCATTTGGTCAGTGCGTTCTTCCAGAAAGTTTATTTCAACAACCCTGAGATGCATTAGAGTTCTTCCCTCCATCTAATCCAAACCAATCCTGCTTGGCTGCCAACTCGAAGTGCTGCCACCTGTAAGACTCTCCCTTTCTGGAAAAAAAGATTTTAAAATAGCTTTCCAATATCAGTCAAGGTCATCTAGATGTCTTGTTTATTTCCAAAGCATTCAAACATATATTTATTTATTTATTTTATTGGATTTGTATACCGCCCTATTCCTGTAGGACTCAGGGCGGTTTACAGGGCAGTTAAAACCATGAAATACAAAAATTAAAATCAATTAAAACAATTAAATTAAATTCAAGCCCCAAGAGTAAATCTAAAACCCAGTTAAATTAACAACCCCACAGTCTGGACCAAACAGATCAAAGAGCCAAGTTTTCAGTTTTATATCTACTCTATCAAATATCTACACTGACTTGCAATTATTTTTTGTAAAAAAAATCAAATTAACTCTCATGCTTATAACCCCTAAAGTATATATTTTTTGGCTTATGTTAATTTGCAATGAATATGCAATGGTTTTGGAGTTGGGTATCATCAGTATGCTGATGATACCCAGCTTTTCTTTTCGACCCCAAACCACCCCAGTGATGCCCTCACCGTGATGTCCCGTTGCCTGGAGGCGGTTCGGGTCTGGATGGGGAGGAACAGACTTCAACTCAACCCCGACAAGACCGAGTGGCTCTGCATACCTTCATCCCAGGTTTATTCGGACATTCCACCTCTCGCTATGGGGGGCGAATTATTACCCCCCGTAGATAGGGCTCGCAACTTGGGAGTCCTCCTAGATTCACGGCTCACTCTGGAAGACCACATAGGAGCTGTGACTAGGGGGGCTTTCGCCCAGGTTCGCCTGGTGCGCCAGTTGCGGCCCTATCTAAGCCGGGATGATCTATGCACGGTCACTCACGCGCTCGTGACCTCTCGACTAGACTACTGCAACGCTCTCTACATGGGGCTGCCCTTGAGGACCACCCGGAAGCTCCAACTGGCACAGAATGCAGCCGCGAGAGTTGTGTTGGAAGTTTCCCGATACTCCCATGTCACACCTCTGCTCCGTGAGCTGCATTGGTTGCCAGTTGTCTTCCGGGTGAGATTCAAGGTATTAGTAATGGTGTTTAAAGCCCTACATGGCAGGGGTCCGGAGTACCTTAGGGAACACCTGCTGCCGGCGTCAACTTCCCTCTGCCCTGTGCGTTCCCACAGAGAGGGACTCCTCAGGGTGCCACCGGTCAGAGAATGTAGATTGGTGGCCCCCAGGGGGAGATCTTTCTCTGTGGGCGCCCCGGAGCTATGGAACCAGTTACCGGTTGAGCTCCGGACGGCACCCGATCTTCGCTCCTTTCGCCGCGATCTGAAAACATACCTGTTCGAACAAGCCGGCCTGGCCTGAGGGGGGATTGGTGGGGTTTTTTATTATCATTTTATTGGGTTTTTTATTAATGTACCAACTGTTTTTATGGGCATGTATTTAATTATCTTTTAATTTTTGTAACTCTGTGTTTTATTCTTGCCCTGTACACCGCCCTGAGTCCTTCGGGAGAAGGGCGGTATAGAAATATTAATAAATTAAATTAAATTAAAATATATGTCAGCATGTAAAAAATATTTTTTAAGGTGACAGCATTTAAATAGGTCTCTCAAAAAGCACAGGGAGAAAAGCTTTTCTTGCAAGGACAGGATAGATTGTGGAAGGAAGGAAAGGTCTTTATACTGTATATTTCTTTTTTTTTATTCCTTCTTTGCACTTTTTATTTTATTGACTTTCTCTGAGTTTAGTTTGTATTAGTTTGCATTACTGTAATTAAAATCTTCAACAAAATATATATTCAAAAATAATAAATAGAAACAGACCGGAGTAATTTAATTCTAGGACCTTGAAAATGTCTCAGGGGATGCCATTCAGGGTTCAGACTGAGTCATAGCTGCAATTTAAAGGTCAAACATTAAATGGTGTCCAGAACGGAGCCAAGGTTTCAGTATTTGGTAAACCACCAAATAGTCAATTATTCCATCTCTCCTCTTTTCTAATATCAAGGATTGCCAGCTAATCACTTAGGATTAGAAATGGTTTCACCTTCTTTTCTCCTTCTACTTCACTTGCATTTGTATCCAAACTTTGAACATACTTACATAGAGGCCTCCCTGTATTACTACTGAATACGTCACTTTTACCCAACAAATTGTTTTTTTTTTCAAGGCACAGAACAAAGGAGAGTGCACTTGGTCTTCTGTTTTCCTTCTCCATCTATATCAATGGGTTCAATACAGGTATTCCTCGATTGATGGCCAGAATTGAG